>NC_056735.1:1093143479-1093353643 GCF_019279795.1 Protopterus annectens | reverse complement strand
TGGGCTAAAGCTCAGAGTTTAAGCAGAAATAATCCAAAATGTACCACTTATATAAGGCAGAAACCAAATAACAATGAAGTGAACTACCCCTACTTATCACTGGCTATGCAGGAATTCTAAAAATCATTGCCTGAAAAAACAGAGCCACAACTTCCAGCTAGATAGTATTCAATGCAGCACAAATAAATCAATTTAAATGCTGTATTATTTGAAAAAAGTACAGATAAAGATTTACTTAAATTCACTTATACGTCCTGTTGATTGCATGTAGGCCTTAGCTGGCCAAAGCTCAGAGTTTAAGCAGAAAATATTCCAAATGTATCACTTATATAATTTAGAAACCGAATAACAATGAAGTGAACTACCCCCACTTACCACTGGCTATGCAGGAATTCTAACAGGCATTAACTGAAAAAACAGAGCCACAACTTCCAGCTAGACAGTATTCAATGCAACACAAATAAATCAATTTAAATGCTGTATTATTTGAAAAAAGTGCAGATAAAGATTTACTTAAATTCAATTATACATCCAGTTGATTGCATATAGGTCTTAGCTGGCCAAAGCTCAGAGTTTAAGCAGAAAATAATCCAAAATTTACCACTTATATAAGGCAGAAACTGAATAACAATGAAGTGAACTTCCCCCACTTATCATGGCTATGCAGGAATTTTAACAAGCATTAACTGAAAAAAACAGAGCCACGACTTCCAGCTAGACAGTATTCAATACAACACAAATAAATCAAGTTAAATGCTGTATTATTTGAAAAAAAGTGCAGATAAAGATTTACTTAAATTCACTTGTAGATCCAGTTGATTGCATGTACGTCTTAGCTGGCCAAAGCTCAGAGTTTAAGCAGAAAATAATCCAAAATTGTCGCCTCACAGTTAGACGTTGCCCATTCGATTCTCATTTAGAGAGTCTTCTGTGTAGCGACATGCGTGAATGGGCTTTCCTTCGTTGAAGGTTGTGCATTAGCGCCGGGAAGCCAGTACGTAAAAATATATTGCCAATCATTAGCGGACTGGAGTTCCACTGTGGTGACCCCTAACCGGGAAAAGCCGAAAGACACAAACAAACAAACCACTTATATAAGGCAGAAAAAGAATAACAATGAAGTGAACTACCCCACTTATCACTGGCTATGCAGGAATTCTAACAAGCATTAACTGAAAAAACAGAGCCACAACTTCCAGCTAGATAGTATCCAATGCAACACAAATAAATCAATTTAAATGCTGTATTATTTGAAAAAAGTGCTGATAAAGATTTACTTAAATTCACTTACACATCCAGTTGATTGCATGTAGGTCTTAGCTGGCCAAAGCTCAGAGTTTAACCAGAAAATAATCCAAAATGAGCCACTTATATAAGGCAGAAACTGAATAACAATGAAGTGAACTACCCCCACTTATCACTGGCTATGCAGGAATTCTAACAAGCATTAATTGAAAAACAGAGCCACAACTTGCAGCTAGATAGTATTCAATGCAACACAAATAAATCAATTTATATGCTGTATTATTTGAAAAAAGTGCAGATAAAGATTTACCTAAATTCACTTATACATCTAGTTGATTGCATGTAGGTCTAAGCTGGCCAAAGCTCAGAGTTTAAGCAGAAAATAATCCAAAATGTACCACTTATATAAGGCAGAAATCGAATAACAATGAAGTGAACTACCCCACTTATCACTGGCTATGCAGGAATTATAACAAGCATTACCTGAAAAAACAGAGCCACAACTTCCAGCTAGATAGTATTCAATGCAACACAAATAAATCAATTTAAATGCTGTATTATTTGAAAAAAGTGCAGATAAAGATTTACTTAAATTCACTTATACATCTAGTTGATTGCATGTAGGTCTTAGCTGGCCAAAGCTCAGAGTTTAAGCAGAAAATAATCCGAAATGTACCACTTATATAAGTCAGAAACCAAATAACAATGAAGTGAACTACCCCCACTTATCATGGCTATGCAGGAATTCTAACAAACATTACCTGAAAACAGAGCCACAACTTCCAGCTAGATAGTATTCAATGCAACACAAATAACTCAATTTAAATGCTGTATTATTTGAAAAAAGTGCAGATAAAGATTTACTTAAATTCACTTATACGTGCAGATGATTGCATATAGGTCTTAGCTGGCCAAAGCTCAGAGTTTAAGCAGAAAATAATCCAAAATGTACCACTTATATAAGGCAGAAACCGAATAACAATGAAGTGAACTACCCCAACTTATCACTGGCTATGCAGGAATTCAAACAAGCATTACCTGAAAAAACAGAGCCACAACTTCCAGCTAGGTAGTATTCAATGCAACACAAATAAATCAATTTAAATGCTGTATTATTTGAAAAAAGTGCAGATAAAGATTTACTTAAATTCACTTATACATCCAATTGATTGCATGTAGGTATTAGCTGGCCAAAGCTCAGAGTTTAAGCAGAAAATAATCCAAAATTTACCACTTATATAAGGCAGAAACCAAATAACAATGAAGTGAACTTCCCCCACTTATCATGGCTATGCAGGAATTTTAACAAGCATTACCTGAAAAAACAGAGCCACGACTTCCAGCTAGATAGTATTCAATACAACACAAATAAATCAATTTAAATGCTGTATTATTTGAAAAAAGTGCAGATAAAGATTTACTTAAATTCACTTACACGACCAGTTCATTGCATGTAGGTCTTAGCTGGCCAAAGCTCAGAGTTTAAGCAGACAATAATCCAAAATTTACCACTTATATAAGGCAGAAACCGAATAGCAATGAAGTGAACTACCCCCACTTATCACTGGCTATGCAGGAATTCTAACAAACATTACCTGAAAAAACAGAGCAACAGCTTCCAGCTAGATAGTATTCAATGCAACACAAATAAATCAATTTAAATGCTGTATTATTTGAAAAAAAGTGCAGATAAAGATTTTACTGAATTCACTTATACGTCCAGTTGATTGCATACAGGTCTTAGCGTGCAAAAGCTCAAAGTTTAAGCAGAAAATAATCCAAAATGTACCACTTATATAAGGCAGAAACCGAGTAACAATGAAGTGAACTACCCCCACTTATCACTGGCTATGCAGGAATTATAACAAGCATTACCTGAAAAAAACAGAGCCACAACTTCCAGCTAGATAGTATTCAATGCAACACAAATAAATCAATGTAATTGCTGTATTATTTGAAAAACGTGCAGATAAAGATTTACTTAAATTCACTTATACGTCCAGTAGATTGCATATAGGTCTTAGGTGGCCAAAGCTCAGAGTTTAAGCAGAAAATAATCTAAAATGTACCACTTATATAAGGCAGAAACCGAATAACAATGAAGTGAACTACCCCCTCTTATCACTGTCTATGCAGGAATTCCAACAAGCATTACTTCAAAAAAACAGAGCCACAACTTCCAGCTAGGTCGTATTCAATGCAACACAAATCAATTTCATTGCTGTATTATTTGAAAAAAGTGCAGATAAAGATTTACTTAAATTTACGTATACATCCAATTGATTGCTTGTAGGTCTTAGCTGGCCAAAGCTCAGAGTTTAAGCAGAAAATAATCCAAAATTTACCACTTATTTAAGGCAGAAACCGAATAGCAATGAAGTGAAGTACGCCCACTTATCAGTGGCTATGCAGGAATTCTAACAAGAATTAACTGAAAAAACAGAGCCACAACTTCCAGCTAGATTGTATTCAATGCAACACAAATAAATCAATTTAAATGCAGTATTATTTGAAAAAAGTGCAGATAAAGATTTACTTAAAATCACTTATACATCCAGTTGATTGCATATAGGTCTTAGCTGGCCAAAGCTCAGAGTTTAAGCAGAAAATAATCCAAAATTTACCACTTATATAAGGCAGAAACTGAATAACAATGAAGTGAACTACCCCCACTTATCATTTGCTATGCAGGAATTCTAACAAGCATTACCTGAAAAAACAGAGCCACAATTTCCAGCTAGACAGTATTCAATGCAACACAAATAAATCAATTTAAATGCTGTAAAATTCAAAAAAGTGCAAATGAAGATTTGCTTAAATTCAATGATACGTCCAGTTGATTGCATGTAGGTCTTAGCTGGCCAAAGCTCAGAGTTTAAGCAGAAAATAATCCAAAATGTACCACTTATATAAGGCAGAAACTGAATAACAATGAAGTGAACTACCCCCACTTATCATTTGCTATGCAGGAATTCTAACAAGCATTACCTGAAAAAACAGAGCCACAATTTCCAGCTAGACAGTATTCAATGCAACACAAATAAATCAATTTAAAATTCAAAAAAGTGCAAATGAAGATTTGCTTAAATTCAATGATACGTCCAGTTGATTGCATGTAGGTCATAGCTGGCCAATGCTCTGAGTTTAAGCAGAAAATAATCCAAAATGTACCACTTATATAAGGCAGAAACCGAATAACAATGAAGTGAACTACCCCCACTTATCACTGGCTATGCAGGAATTCTAACAAGGATTACCTGAAAAAACAGACCGACAACTTCCAGCTAGACAGTATTCAATGCAACACAAATAAAGCAATTTAAATTCTGTATTGTTTGAAAAAAGTGCTGATAAAGATTTACTTAAATTCACTTATACGTCCAGCTGTTTGCATGTAGGTCTTAGCTGCCAAAGCTCAGAGTTTAAGCAGAAAATAATGCAAAATTTACCACTTATATAAGGCAGAAACCGAATAACAATGAAGTAAACTACCATCACTTATCACTGGCTATGCAGGAATTCTAACAAGCATTACCTGAAGAAACAGAACCACATCTTCCAGCTAGATAGTATTCAATGCAACACAAATAAATCAATTTAAATGCTGTATAATTTGAAAAAAGTGCAGATAAAGATTTACTTAAATTCACTTATACGTCTGGTTGATTGCATGTAGGTCTTAGCTGGCCAAAGGTCAGAGTTTAAGCAGAAAATAATCCAAAATGTACCACTTATATTAAGCAGAAACTGAATAACAATAAAGTGAACTACCCCCACTTATCACTGGCTATGCAGGAATTCTAACAAGCATTAACTAAAAAAACAGAGCCACAACTTCCAGGTAGATAGTATTCAATGCAACACAACCAATTTAATTGCTGTATTATTTGAAAACTGCAGATAAAGATTTACTTAAATTCATTTATATGTCCAGTTTTTGCATGTAGGTCTTAGCTGGCCAAAGCTCAGAGTTAAGCAGAAAATAATCCAAAATGTACGACTTATATAAGGCAGAAACCAAATAACAATGAAGTGAACTATTCCCACTTATCACTGGCTATGCAGGAATTCTAACAAGCATTACCTGAAAAAAACAGAGCTACAACTTCCAGCTAGATAGTATTCAATGCAACACAAATAAATCAATTTAAATGATTTATTATTTGAAAAAAGTGCAGATAAAGATTTACTTAAATTCACTTACACGTCCAGTTAATTGCATGTAGGTCTTAGCTGGCAAAAGCCCAGAGTTTAAGCAGAAAAAAATCCAAAATTTACCACTTATATAAGGCAGAAACCGAATAACAATGAAGTGAACTACCCCCACTTATCATGGCTATGCAGGAATTCTAACAAACATTACCTGAAAAAAACAGAGTCACAACTTCCAGCTTGATAGCATTCAATGCAACACAAATAACTCAATTTAAATGCCATATTATTTGAAAAAAGTGCAGATAAATATTTACTTAAATTCACTTATACGTGCAGATGATTGCATATAGGTCTTAGCTGGCCAAAGCTCAGAGTTTAAGCAGAAAATAATCCAAAATTTACCAGTTATATAAACCAGAAACTGAATAACAATGAAGTGAACTACCCCCACTTATCACTGGCTATGCAGGAATTCTAAAAATCATTGCCTGAAAAAACAGAGCCACAACTTCCAGCTAGATAGTATTCAATGCAGCACAAATAAATCAATTTAAATGCTGTATTATTTAAAAAAAGTACAGATAAAGATTTATTTAAATTCACTTATACGTCCAGTTGATTGCATGTAGGCCTTAGCTGGCCAAAGCTCAGAGTTTAAGCAGAAAATAATCCAAAATGTATCACTTATATAAATTAGAAACCGAATAACAATGAAGTGAACTACCCCCACTTACCACTGGCTATGCAGGAATTCTAACAGGCATTAACTGAAAAATCAGAGCCACAACTTTCAGCTAGATAGTATTCAATGCAACACAAATAAATCAATTTAAATGCTGTATTATTTGAAAAAAAGTGCAGATAAAGATTTACTTAAATTCAATTATACATCCAGTTGATTGCATGTTGGTCTTAGCTGGCCAAAGCTAGAGTTTAAGCAAAAAATAATCCAAAATGTACCACTTATATAAGGCAGAAACAGAATATCAATGAAGTGAACTACCCCCACTTATCAATGGTTATACAGGAATTCTAACAAGCATTAACTGAAAACACAGAGCCACAACTTTAAGCTAGATTCTATTCAATGCAACACAAATAAATCCATTTAAATGCAGTATTATTTGAAAAAAGTGCAGATAAAGATTTACTTAAAATCACTTATACATCCAGTTGATTGCATATAGGTCTTAGCTGGCCAAAGCTCAGAGTTTAAGCAGAAAATAATCCAAAATGTAACACTTATATAAGGCAGAAACCGAATGACAATGAAGTGAACTACCCCCACTTATCACTGGCTATGCAGGAATTCTAAGAAGCATTAATTGAAAAAACCAAATGACAATGAAGTGAACTACCCCCACTTATCTCACTGGCTATGCAGGAATTCTAAGAAGCATCAATTGAAAAAAACGAGCCACAACTTCAAGCTAGATACTATTCAATGCAACACAAATAAATCAGTTTAAATGCTGTATTATTTGAAAATCGTGCAGATAAAATTTACTTAAATTCACTTATACATCCAGTTGATTGCATGTAGGTCTTAGCTGGCCAAAGCTCAGAATTTAAGCAGAAAATAATCCAAAATGTACCATTTATATAAGGCAGAAACCGAATAACAAGGAAGTGAACTTCCCCAACTTACCACTGGCTGTGTGGGAATTCTAACAAGCATTAACTGAAAAAACAAAGCCACAACTTCCAGCTAGATAGTATTCAATGCAACATAAATAAATCAATTTAAATGCTGTATTATTTGAAAAAAGTGCAGATAAAGATTTACTTTTCACTTATACATCCAGCTGATTGCACGTAGGTCTTAGCTGGCCAAAGCTCAGAGTTTAAGCAGAAAATAATCCAAAATTTACTGCTTACATAAGGCAGAAACCGAATAACATTGAAGTGAACTACCCCCACTTATCACTGGCTATACAGGAATTCTAACAAGCATTAACTGAAAAAACAAAGCCACAACTTCCAGCTAGATAATATTCAATGCAACACAAATAAATCAATTTAAATGTTGTATTATTTGTAAAAAGTGCAGATAAAGATTTACTTAAATTCACTTATACGTCCAGTTGATTGCATGTAGGTCTTAGCTGGCCAAAGCTCAGAGTTTAAGCAGTAAATAATCCAAAATGTACCACTTATATAAGGCAGAAACCGAATAACAATGAAGTAAACTAACCCCACTTATCACTGGCTATGCAGGAATTCTAGCAAGCATTAACTGAAAAAACAGAGCCACAACTTCCAGCTAGATAGTATTCAATGCAACACAAATAAATCAGCTTAAATGCTGCATTATTTGAAAAAAGTGCAGATAAATATTTACTTAAATTCACTAATACGTCCAGTTGATTGCATGTAGGTCTTTGAGTTTAAGTAAAAATAATCCAAAATGTACCACTTGTATAAGGCAGACACCTAATAACAATGAAGTGAACTACCCCCACTCATCACTGGCTATGCAGGATTTCTAACAAGCATTAAATGAAAAAACAGAGCCACAACTTCCAGCTAGATTGTATTCAACGCTACAGAAAAAAATCAATTTAAATGCTCTATTATTTGAAAAAAGTTTCGATAAAGATTTTCTTAAATTTACTTATACATCCAGTTGATTGCATGTAAGTCTTAGCTGGCCAAAGCTCAGAGTTTAAGCAGAAAATAATTCAAAATGTACCACTTATATAAGGCAGAAACCAAATCACAATGAAGTGAACTACTCCCACTTATCACTGGCTATTCAGGAATTCTAACAAGCATTAACTGTAAAAACAGAGCCACAACTTCCAGCTAGATACTATTCAATGCAGCACAAGTAAATCAATTTAAATGCTGTATTATTTGAAAAAAAGTCAGATAAACATTTACTTAAATTCACTTATACATCCAGTTGATTGTATGTAGGTCTTAGCTTGCCAAAGCTCAGAGTTTAAACCTGTGTGTTCTCAACTTTCTGAAATATATATGCAATGCAGTTTAATTAAGTGGTCTGGAACAAGTTTTAAATATATGAAGAAAGGTTTTGCAGCAGCTTGCCACTTGCACAAATTAAGGTAAGTCAATAAAACACAAAACACATTGATACTGTTTCCAGATGCAGTCTAAGACTAAGAAGCTAGTGATTTACAATAATAGCATTAGAAGTAAATGGACAAACATAGCAAGATGATGTTTTGCATGTAGTCCATATCACAAGAAAAGAGAGGTATCCAGAAAACTCCAGTCAAGACTGGTATTCCACCTGCAATGATGCAGTGTAAGACTAAGAAGCTAGTGATTTACAACAATAACATTAGAAGTAAATGCACAAACATAGCAAGATGATGTTTTGCATGTAGTCCATTATCACAGTAAGAAATGAGAGGTATCCAGAAAACTCCAGTCAGGTCTGGTATTCCACCTGCAACCCAGAGTGTGACAGGACTAATAAGAAAGAATACAAAGGATTAGTCCAGATAAAATCACTTAAACTAGAAGATCTAGGAGTTTCTGACTCTGATGCCTTCCCTGTGGGAGAAGTAAAGACACCTTGCTGAAGTTTCAAGCAGTTTATTCAGTTAAGTAAGTAGGTAAACTACTGTACTTGCTAACTTTTTAAACTGCTTGAAACTTCAACAAGATGTCTTTGTTCCCACGGGGACTGTGTCAGAGAGAGAGAGAGAGAGAGAGAGAGAGTCTCCTAGATCTTCTAGTGCTTTATCTGGAGTAATCCTTTGTACTCTGTTTATATATCACATTATGGGTTCACAACTGCACCGTGTGAGCAAACCAATGGGAAAAAAAAAAAGCAATCATTACAGTAAGTCAGTAGGTAATCCCCATCAGGCCATCTGGAAGAAAAAAGGGCACAATATATATAGAAATACATGAAAATTGTGGGTATTCTTAAAGCAACACAGCACTTTTTTCACATAATATTAAAATACATAAGTGTGGAAGGTATTCGTAAACCGGGACTTATCTGAATACTAATAGTAGAGGTCCAGGAGGAGAGCTCATAAACAGTGGCAACAAACTACTGAAGGTTGTGGCACTGAGGCTGCTGATTTTCTCCCTTGGTGCCTTGCACCACCAGCATCTAGGGGCATGTATGGAAGGGTCTATATTAGAATCTCAACCGCTTAGCTTGCCAAACGCCGAAACGTCGACAGCTAAACGGCGAATGGCCACTTATGCACATTTTTTCATCTGGAAAAATTTGCTTGGCCGTCGCAAATTAAAATAAACTTCCAAGCCCTAATAAGTTGGGGGGGGGGGCTTTGCCCCCCCACACCCCCCAATGTGGGGGGCTGTGCCTCCCATCCCCCCACTAACTAAATATACCAACTCCAAGGTCACTCTACATTGGGGAAAGGGCAAATTCCCAATAACGGACAAGCAAATTCTTTCCTGATGAAAAATTTGCATAATTGGCCATTCACAATTTTAAGTTTTCGATGTTTAGTTGTTGACGTTTTGGCATTCGGCAAGCTAAATGGTGGAGCATATAATATAGACCCATATGGAAATGGCCAAAGGCTTTAGAAGACTGACTGGCTGTTATATCATTGGCTATAACCTGTATAGTTATAGGCTACTGCAGCAGTGATTTATGATGAACAGCATATATTTGTTTCCTGTTGAATGGCAGTATTCACTAAAGAATTCTGCATCACCTTAGCTATTACTGCAGCCAATGAATGTGCGATAAGTTAAATCTACTATAAATATTTTTGTCTATTCTTCTGCTTTTGAGATTAAGAAACTTAATGCCTGAATCAGTATTAGTAAAATGACACCTTTTGGAAAGTGAGCTGGTGCCTATGGTGTTACTCAAAACACTGTAAAGTTCTTAGGCACTGGACAGTATTGTCCCGCTCTCCCTTCTATT
Source organism: Protopterus annectens (assembly GCF_019279795.1). NCBI lineage: Eukaryota > Metazoa > Chordata > Ceratodontiformes > Protopteridae > Protopterus > Protopterus annectens. The sequence continues at coordinate 1,093,343,358 of NC_056735.1, read as the reverse complement.
CCTTTTATAAAACTGTCTGCTCAGATATTGTGACTCAATGAGTAATTTTCAGCCAGGTGGAAAAATTACAGTTTCAACACGGGACACCAATGAAATGAAACAACTATCAACAACTCAGATGGAAAGTATAAATTCAGCATAAAAATCGAACAAAATAAACAGCTGCAGGAGAACTGACAGAAGCAGCCAGCATGTAGAGCTTTCTGAAATAAGTATGTAAAGACTTTTGTTGCAGCCCCATGGCAGCAAACAGGTGTCAAATATACACACCCTAGACCAGGTATATAAACATCTAACAGCACCACTTTCAAATGGAAACTTTTAACACATGTACAGCACACATCTTTAGCAGCTGGGAGCCTGTCTTGTAGAGGGGAAAAACAACCCAGTCAGCCTGAGAGACTTATGGTAGGCAGCAGTAGCATCACCCCCTTTTCCTCACTTTAACATGGGTTTGGGGTATCACATCAACATTAAGTCAGTGTGATCAAAGCACCTAGAGCCAATGTGCACCACATGATTTTGCCCTTGTTGAAACACTTATAGCTGCCACTAAGATGCAGGTATAAAGAATGTAACAAATACCCTGTGTAAATGTAGCACAGAAATACTAAGTATACCGCGAATCATACTATGAAGAAGGAATAGCGAAATAAAGCTTGTACTTGGAGAAATTGTTTTAAATACTTGAGACAGACCTCAGTTAAACAGAGCAGTGGATGTGTTTCTCTTCAGTAGCAAGAAAGATCTGACAAGACAACTACTTCTCATTGCCTGTCTCAAATGGTAGGGGAGGAAGTAAACAGCCATTACTGGAAAATAAAGTTGGAACTACACAGTGTCGCCTGTCAGTTGTTTCTACATTTAGGGCTTGGTGACAAAAGAGGCATCATCTATGATAGTTTTTTTAGCTCTTGGTGCATCTATGATAGCTTTTTAGCTCTTGGTGCAGGTGAAATGAGATGAATCATAATATGCCTGCTTTATCTTATCCCCTCTAGTACAGCCACCCCCTCCTTTTTCTCCCAACTCATCACCTCTCTTCCACCTCCAACCTACTCTTCTTTTCACCATGTCACCAATCTCAACTCACACTCCTACTTAATATATAGCTCAGTACCATCCTGCATTTCAATTCTACTAACCTTACCTTATATATAATGCTTTATATGCTCTTAAATTAATCTATATTGTATTATTATTCTGCAATGCACGTTGGATCTCTTAAAAATTTCCACTCACTGGTACTTTATACTTTGCTTACTATATTTCTTCCTACTAGTTTAACATACCTCTCAATCTCTTAGAGCAACAAATCCGGACAAAACCATAATTAATGTAACCCCCCAAAATATGGACAATTTATAAATGTTACTCTTATAAACGTAGAAAAGTGATACAATAACGAGGTTGCCATTAGCATGAATTTTCTGAAGGGTGTTGTGTTTTCCCGGTTAGGGGTCGCCACAGCGGAACTCCGGTCCGCTAATGATTGGCAGTAGATTTTTATGTGCCGAGTTGCCGGCCCTGACGCACAACCTTCAACGAAAGTACGCCCATTCACGCATGTCTCCACACAGAAGACGCTCTAGCTGAGAATCGAACAGGACGTCTTACTGAGGCGACAACGCTACCGCAGCACCACCACCGCAGTGTGAATTTTCTGAAGGGTATGACATCTAAAACTCATGTGTCTGACATTATTTTCTGACTTAAACCCTCAATGGTTTGCCAGAAAATCTTTTTTTATAAGGAACAAGCCAAAAAATCGTGAGGAAACATTCTAGACAAAATCTGGATAGTTGAGAAGTATGCCTATTTTTCTCACTAACTTTACTTTTCTTGCACATTTTTTGTCTAGATATGTATTATATTGTATATTAATTATTGATTATTTTAATGTAAGGAGCTTTTTTTTCCCGCTCGGTCTATCCCGGTTAACAAATGTCAAAGAAATAAGTACTCGAACAATGAATAATTACAGACTTAGCCTATAAATACAATAAGAAGTTATACAAAACAAACAATAATAATCTTCTTTTTCTTTCGGCTTTTTCCGGTTAGGGGTCGCCATAGCGGATCACCTGTCCGCTCATGATTGGCAGTGGAGTTTTACAGTGTCGAGTTGCCAGCCCGGCGCCCAACCTTCCACAGAGGGCACACACACCTAGGGCCAATTCAGAGTGTCCAATGCCACCTACAGCATGTCTTTGGGAGGAAACCCACGCGACCACAGGGAGGACATGCAGACTCCACAGCCGATGATCGAACCAGATGAACCTCTTCCTGTGAGGCGGCAACGCTAACCGCTGCACCACCGTAGCCGCCCAAAAACAAACGATAATAATAATAATATAAAAATACAATGATGTGGAAAATTAAATTGTGTGCAATATGTTGCTCTGAACATACAGCATAGCGTGTGCTGGCGCTGCAGAACTGAATAAACATTCTTTACTTAGAAATGTTTTCCTTATTTGTTTACGGCCATGGATTAACTGAAACAACAGAATGAGACCCTCTATCGCATGTTAGTACTTAAAGCTTTGGCCACCATGACATATTCCGAGTTACAATGTCGACTCTTATTATGCATCACATATAAACGAGCTTAAGTTTGATGAAAAAAGCCAGCGTTTTATACCTATGATTTGAAGAACTGAGATTTGTGTCCGAAAAAGAACCGCGTACAAGTTTGTGAAAATCATTACTCTCGACATGGGATTAGGTTACGGTTTTTCCCTTTACATCATGAAGGAATTTCTTTTGTTTAGAGTTCTGCCGTTAGTGGGCGCCACAGGTTCGGTGTGGAGTCTTTTCCCTAGTAGTAGTTCGAGTCTGTAGACAGATAGCCCTTACAATATTTGTGTACGAGTAAGCAGTTCTCTCTCTATTATAAAATTATGTAATCAATACATTTTTTTTAACCACACGATCAGATAAAAAGATATACATACATGTAACTGTAATCATCATGCACATAAACCATGATTTCTTTAGAAGTAAAAAGCGTACATTGTAATGTCTCAGTAAATATACAAAGTCAACAAAGAATGTAATAGTCTTACAAATTGGAGAAATCTGTATGGCCATTTCAGCAGACATGTTATATATTTTAAGTCATGTCTTTCTCTCTGTATTTATTTATTTTTGTATGTGGAACCAGGAGAGATGTCCATCATTGCGAGGGGCATTCTCTCTTTGGGCAGTCGTGTCCTGCGGTGAGAAAAAACGTAAAAAATGGCAAATGTCGTGAGATTTTCGGACAAAAATAATTCCTGAGTTTTCTTTAATAGTTGAATAACGCAGGCATTTTGTATCTGAAACACTTTGTATGATTTACTGCCACATTGAAATAGCATAAGCAACTCATACGCTACAATAAAACGTTTTTATTTGTGCGAAAACCGTTCTGTACTTTGCACTCGCCGTGGGTTTGTTTTACAAAATAAATAAACTGAAGTATTTTCAACAACACGTTACACTTGTCGAACAACATTGACACGAAAGTTTCTCTGTGTACGTGACAAAAAAATCATTGCGTGTCAAAAGCAAATAATGGCGACATTATTACAATCTCTTCAGGAAACACCCACCGTGGCCCTGCCAATAAAGGCAGTTTAACACGACACTTGGCCGTTTCCATTGGTGCAGACTCTGAAAGAGGAACCTGACCAGTCAGACGTAATACCATACCATACCATACTAAACTAGGCGCAAAAGCAAGTCAAGGCAGACATTTTCAGACATTCCAAGAGATCACAGCGTATCTGGGTAGAAAGAAGAAAACAGTTGTCGCCAGTGCGTGGGAAGGAAGGTCAGCCTTTGACAGTAAACAAGATATTGCTTTCTTCTCCACACAGACGAGTAAGCGGACATAATGATAGTGGATAGGATAACCGAAGAGAACAGGGAAGCATTTGTTCTGGAGTATGGGGAAAGCCCCATATTTTTCAGCCATTTTGGGGAGAGTTCCCCTGAAGGGAGTGAGCCAAGCTCCCCACATCAGACGTATTTCGTTCCGGTGTCTCCCGACAGTAATTCTCTGAGTAGCAGCAACGAAGGCTGCTTGAGCGACGCTGGAATTTCTCAGGCATCACAGCGAAACGGTAAACTGCCACTGGGACTTGCCTTTTCGTAAATGTCTACGTTTTTGAGTTTATAACCAGTTTTAACTAGATTAGCTGCTGTTTACCCGGTTATGAGTTAATGTCTTTGTAGTGCTTTTCCTTAATGGCAGTTGGCTTCTGGTACCTCTGTAACACGTTTTATTCTATTTTTCTTTTGGATCAGATTCGTTTTTTCCCAATTATGTTACTGTGATATAAAATGTTTCTTTTCCTGATGGATTACATTATTTTGCACGTAGTGTGTTTTAATTACCCTGCCTAATTTCCGCGCAGGTTTGGGATGAATGCTCATTAGAATAAGCGCCGCCTAGTGCATTGTAGTACGTAACGATTCATTATTGAGATTAGTTTAGAGAAAGGTGCGTATGCTCTCCCATGTTTGTATTTATACAAATACTTTTGGGAGGCGGCAATGAGTGGTTCAGCAGAGCAGCGTTCGCCGTTTCATATTTGAATTAAGAAAAACAAAACTTAATTGGGGTTTTACTTTACGGTGGTGGTTTTATTTATTTATTGACCTGTATTAATCTGGTTGGTCCAGCTGGGCTTGTGGCCCCTTTTCAATGGAGACCAGAGGAGAAAAGCTGGGAAAAAAAAACAGTTTACAGAGTTTTAACATCGGAATCAAAAAGTCAAAATCAGTTATACAAGAACGTTAGAGACGGAGTAGAAATGTAAACATATATATATATATATCAATATTTTTACAGCCTAAATATACATATCAGTATTTTTACAGCCTAAAACGTATAGTTATATTAAGTCCAGTAGTATTGATTGTAGAGTTTAATAAGTGTCCACAATGTCGCCGATAACTTGACTATGTGCTGGGACTGAAAAGGTATATAGCAGGGTTGTGGGGAGCTTAAGTAGGGGCTTGACAAGGACATGTTTTGGAGTTGAGTAGATAACTTTAAAGTGGGATGGGTGAATGATGGAACAAATATCTCTTGGGGGTTTTGTACAAGAATACATTGCTTGGGGGACATTTGTGTGCAGTTGTACATATTTATACTTAGAATGGCACAGTCCTACGACTGTCTGTCTAATCGAATTTCAAGTGACTTCGTCTTGGCACTGTACTGCATATGATAGCCATAATTGTGGTAAATCACAGTGCTGGTTATGGTTTCTTGTAAGTAAATAAATGTATTCACACTGTGTTTACACAGGTAAGTAAATGTAAACCAGTGTAAACGAATTACTTTTGTGTAAATGACTGCACTGTGGATCTTGTAGAACACCATTAACATTTTGTTACCGTGCACCTCAACATCTCTTTTATGTATCTTTGTTAACTCTGAAGTTGCTGTATCCCAGGTTAGAGGGAGACTAGTCCTGGTAATGCAGTTTTAACTTGCTATAGTGATACTTATTTATTTTACATTTATATGTCCATTTTCAGTGGAGGCCGGGGGGGGGGGGGGGAAGCTCCAGATAACACAGAACATAACAGATATAACATATTTACAAAACCCTCTAGTAGGTACTCACAGTATACACAGCGTGTAATAGTGGTTAATCCGGGTTAGTGCAGGGACAAAGCCAGTGCTCTTTACTGTTTGAGGCTTTTTTGATAAGATTTAAAGATGGTTTGAGGGTAAGGTTAGATGGAAGTGAATTCCAAGTTTTGCCAACAACGTTGGCAACCAGGGAGTCGCAGGCTGAGTTAAAGGCTTTGTGGGTTTGGACCAACAGTTTATTGAATGATCATAGTTACCTTGAAATACTGTACGGCTTTATGATATTTTTGAGATTTTTGATTCTCGTAGATTAAAGAACATGTCCAGTGCAAGCAATGGCTCAACACTTTTATTTATTGGCTTACTTTTTTTAAAGTGAGTTTTTTCCTTGACCTTTTTTGTTTTGTTTATAGGAAAACGTCAGATCGGTGGAGGAAGGCAGCATAAAGGCAGCTTTGTGGGTGTTCGTGTGAAAAATCCTGTGAAAGAGCTACTCAACCACTTCAGAAACCAACAGTTGGTAGGAGACTCCTTGGAAGATTATAAGGTGCAGTATTTGTGGTGTCCCCCCCCCCCCTCTGTTTTCTCTCTGCTTTTGACATTTTTGGTACGTCTGTACTAGTTGTGTGTGACGTTTCTTTAACCTGTGTTTTGGTGAGATTTGTTTCCTGAAGTGTAACTTTTGCTGAGCTTGTTTTATTTAGTTGGCAAGCAAAGGGGTGAATGTACTACTAACATTCATGTTTTATCTGTTCATTGTAGCCAATATAAAAGGATAGTGAAAGCATGCCACAAGTCCCTTCTGACTTGGAAATGTGATTTAAAAAAAATATATTTGTTTTCCCTTTAAGGTAAAAGGAAGTCCAGCGGATCCAGAACAATTTTTAGGTAAGTAATTTTTACAGTAAATTACCAGTTACATATTCATAAAATGTGTCTGAAGGGTACCAGCCCAGCTAGTAGGAATTTTGTAAATACTGTCATTCTTGAATAGTAATGTGATTTTGTATGCTTGTCTTACAAATGTAAGAGAACATGTTGTGTATACTAAACTGCTGGTGCAAAAGTGTCTGTTAAACTGTATGTTGTGTGCTGAGCTTCAAGAACGCAACCACAGTGTACCCCACTGGAAAAGAACATAGTTCACTTGCAGACTCTAACAAAATAAGTGAATTGTTTACAGTGGTTTATCGCAGCTAGGAGACAGAATGTCTGCAGCTAGAAATTCTTTCTATTGTCTGGAAATGGAAATAATTACAAGTTTCAGAGGTAACTGTTTTATGACTTCCAGTTCCAGGCAAACTTCTGAAAAATTTTTGACATAGATGACAGAATGATGTAATCTGAGAGTGCAGTAGAAATGTTTGATAATAATTGAAACCACCTCCGAGTGAGTGTACATTTTATATCTTGTGTTTGAACCTGAAACATCCATCTTCAGCACTTTCTAATGTGCATTTGCTTTGCTCTCCTGGATTATAGTATCTCTGTTAACGATGCATGGGAGTATAGCAAGATTAGTTTAGAATCTTTCTGTATTTATGTGAGACTATCCTGCAGTGTTTTAAAATATTTTCTGTGGTGCCAGCCTTCCCCTGGTCTGTGTCCAACCAGCATGCCCTTTGTAAATATTGAACATTTGCCAGTAAAGTTCTGGTCGCCCAGCCTTTCTTCCAGTAATATATGCTACAAAAAAATTTAATATTTCAGTGCCAGTTATTTAGTAAATTGATAAAATAAGAGTACACTACTTAACATGCGTTTTCAGAAGTTTAAGAAATTTGAAACTGCAATGAATGTTGATTGTAATCCACCCTTTTCCTCAAAGACTCAGTAATTTTAAGAGGTAAGCTTAAAAGTAGTATCCAAAATCGGGGGTATTTGAGAGGTACGTTTCGTGCAATAATTTATTTGGATCTTCACTTTCTATATCCTTGCCTTCACAATGCAGTTCCCTTGGTTAGAGAGAGGTGCTACTCTAGTTGTAGCTGCCAGTCGTCTGTCCAAGCCACAAGTCAGTGTCCCTATCTCAGTAATCAGCGTGCTACTTCACGAAAATTTTACTTTCAGCAATCACTTCATTTAAAAAAGTTACAAAAACGGGAGACTTCAAATGAATGAGACACAGGGCAAAAACATATCCAGTTATGTTATGCAAAACTAATTTAGAGAAGCATAAAACATATCCAGTTACGTTATGCAAAACTAATTTAGAGAAACATATCTGACTATTTTCTTTGTCCCATCTCCTGTACATTTAAAGTTCCCTGGGTAACTCAGCATTATCCACACCCAGCTGTGGATTATTGCTATTTTAGAATTTACACTTATTGAAACATTCTAGTGCTACCCTGGTGTACTGGTTTCTTTTATCTGCAATGTTGGTACATTTTTTTTTCTTTTTTGTAATGGCAAAACTAGTTGGGCATGTTTAATTTGGATCATTTTAACTGAAGTGCATAATTTGTAACGGTATGCATTTTAAATTATTTCTTAGCTATAGACATTTTTTTTCCAAAACCAGAATATATGTAGGTATTTCAAAACGGCATTTGAAAGAAATTGTTCATGTTAATCTTTGTTTGGTGTTTTGAGACCTTTATTATTTTTGTTTTTTAGAATTGAAGACTATTCTTAGAAATTCCAAAAGAAATGCACCTGATGATCATTGTGATGAACTGCCTTGCAAAAGATCATCTTATGAGTCACTTCCTCTCTTGGTATGTATCAATATTTTTATTGCTTAGTTTTATTTTGAGATGCAAATTAATCCAGAATGAATAGTTGTGTAGGTCAAACTGAGGGAAAGTAATTGCCCCCTGTTCATAAAACATTTAGCTAAATGCTTATTCTCTCCTACACTGTGCCATATAATGTGTATCTGCCATATAATGTGTATCCGCTAATAATACTGCTGTCTTTCACTAATTCTTTTCCAAAGCACTGTTTGGTGTCTACATGTTCTGTAATAAGCTGACTGAAAATAGAGCTGTTGTAGCATCTTGACTGCAGACTAAAACACAGTGCAAGAGCTACTCTTGTAGATGTTACATTAATTGGCATGGATGAACTGCGGTTGTGGTGCTGCGGTAGCGTTGTCGCCTCAGCTAGAGCGTCTTCTGTGGGGAGACGTGCGTGAATGGGTGTACCTTGTGCGTCAGGGCTGGCAATTTGGCATGTAAAAATCCACTGCCAATCATTAGCGGACCGGAGTTCTGCTGTGGCGACCCCTAACCGGGAAAAAGCCGGAAGACACAACAACATATAGGGGCAGTTAAAAAAAAAAAAAAAAAAAAAAGTAGGGGCAGTTAAATGTAGTGTTTTTCATTTGGTCTGAATAAAAATGGCTAACTTTTTTTTTTTTTTAGACTCCTCCTCATACGCCTACGTCTGCTGAAAGTATGGATGATAAAAGTAGAGCGGAGTCAAACTCTGATGCACTTCAGACTATTATAAATATAAAGAATGAGTCTCACCCCTTGTCACTCAACAGTGTGCAAGTCAGTTGGAACAATAATTTGAAAAAAGACTGCAGAGTAGAGGACTATCTTGAAGTATGCTCAGGAGCTTCTTATTCACAGTCCCAGAACTGCCATCTTCAGGACACCAGTCCCCAACACTCAATAGAGCAGAATTTTTCCTGTTCATTTTCACCTGACCTTTCACTTTTGCCTCCAGGTTTACAGCAGTACTTAAATGGAGGTGACTTACAGGACTACCAGCTCTTTCCTGCAGATGGCCAGTCTAATATGTACCAGCAGTCTGGATTTGGATTCCATACTTTGCCATTTGAAACCCAAGGCCAAAGCTTCCAATCTGTACTGCATGAGCAAAGTTTTCCACTTGTTCAGCCTAGTGGTCAGACTCATTCTGTGATGTTTAATTGCTCCCAGAATATGAACCTTTCACAAGATCAAGTTTCTGCTGCGGTGCAGTCAAATGCTTTGTTTTTGTCATCTGAGCGTTTTTGTCAGCAGAAGCCTGTTACTGAGACAAACCCTGTACAGCCTGGAAAGTCTTTCTTTCAATGGCAGATAGAACAGGAGGAGAATAAACTTACAAATGTTACCCATGATCAGCTTTTGGCCAAGGACTCTGATGGAGATACGTAAGTATTGTGTAAGAGAGGTGATCTCTTGCATGTAAGTTCTAACAGTAACTGATTTGCATTGTCAGTCTGTGTGGCACACTTGTTTACATGGTGGCAGCATCTGCAGAAGTTCCCTGTTAAATTGGTATTGTTTCTGTCCTAGAATGCTTCTCCCCTTTTTTGTTTCTGTAACAAATAAAGGCTTTCTATTTAGTAGCAAATGAAGGCTTTCCTATCCGTATTAGATGAGCACCTTGTGAGAGTTCTGGCTTCTTAAAAAAAATTGGCTGATGCTGTGTTTTTACAGTCACTTTCTCCATTTTTTTTTCTTTTTGCTAAAAATTTCTTTCTACAGCATTGCATTAGCAAGGTGGCTTTTTAACTGTGCTGTTTTAGATGAATGTGGAATTCATTGTTTTGTTGGGGCTGAACATACCCAAAGTATTTCCTGTATGTATTTCCTGTATGTAGCAGTCTGCATGCTGCTTTTTTGGTAGCTTTTTCCCTTTATTAAATTGTTTGGATAAGCATGCTGGTAGCTCTTCCCCTTTATTACATTGTTTGGCTAAGCATGTGTGACAGATCTATGTACCATTCTACAGTCATCTTTGCCTTGTGTTTTTGCTTTCTGTTCTCCACCATTGTGTAGTTTTGCTTTCCCTTTTCTTATGTTGCAATTCAGATACACTGGGCCCTTATCTCAGTGTTGCTGCTAGAACTGGACACAGGCTATGCTTGCCTTCCACATGGTTATAATTGTTCATATGTAGAGAACAAAAACATTGTAAACGTGCAACATTCTTGTGTTTTGTCACCTAAAATGTCCAAAACAGCTTTGGTGTGTTTAGTCTGGTTTGCCTTATGTAAAAACTTAATTTTTTATACTTTGGCACATGGGTAGCTCGTTTCTGAGACCAGTGTCATGTATATATATTTTTTTTTTTAATAAAACAGTAAGTGATCTTGCTTATGTGTAATTTTGGAATGCTGATGATCCAAACTGTTGTAAATACAGTCACTTGTATTTTGATTTTTTTTTTTTCCTTTCTGTTTAGACTCCTTCACATAAGTGTTGCACAGGGACGGAGGGCTCTGTCATATGTCCTAGCAAGGAAGATGGCTGCCTTGTGTATGTTGGATGTTAAAGAGCACAATGGGCAGGTAATGTAGAAAATGCCATGGATTGTATTTGAATTTAACTGGGGTGCAGCATTGGTTATTTAGGAGTTGCATTCTTATTGCTAGAAGTAGTGCTAATGAATTTTCTTGGGTAGTAGTGACCATTGTATTTAATTCTCCTGTATTATCACCTGACATTTCATAATGTATCTCCTCTTTTTCCTTCTCACTTTAACTTGCCTCTACACTTTCTCCCCAGTTCTTCTGATTTTCACTTTTTTAACATCTGTGTAAATTGTTGTTTTCTTATCCCCTTCCTATAATTGTCTTCATTCCTGCTTACTTGCTTCAACCATTTTATTTATTTTTTTTTTTTTAGTACTTTGTTCATGTGATTTGTTACTGTTCCGTGTTTTAGTTCTTTTTATGATTGCAATGTTAAAACGTAATGACTGTAATTACTGATGTGGAATTTTTCTTCTGGGCCTCCACTGAAAATGAAGTTCTCTAACACCTTTTCATTAATTAAATGTCAAATTACTGCTTCATTGTGGTGTAATAGTTTAATTTGCTGTGGTGGTATGGTATATAAATGTATAACGTAGGATTTTGCCTATTTATTTTCTAGTTGATGGGAGATGCCTGTTTCAGGGATGAACTGTTAAATGTAATATAAACGACTTGCACTGTGACATTATTATCTTTTGCACTCCAAAGACGCACTGAAGTGTAGTCAGAAATGTATTCACAGTTTTGCATTAACAAAACATTGCCGGTCTCTGCAAATGTTAAATATAAGAAAGTGATAAGGTGGTTAAGGAGGGAGTAAGGAAATGGCATGAAGTTGAAAAAGGGTTGTTCAAGCAGGAAGGGATGTAACTTTTGATGTAATTGTTTGGTAGTAAAGATGTTTGAAATGAATGACATCAGGATAGGGATGCACATGCAAAAAGTGTGAAGGAGGATGTTGGGTGTGACATTGGTAGAGTGGAAATAGTTAAGCCATAAGCTTGGCAAGAGAGGTCTTGGGGGTGGGGGATGAAGTTGTGAAAAAGAGATGACTGGCAAAAATTCTGTGCCTTTTCGAGATTTGAATGAAAAGGCATGTGGGTTGTTCAAATGGAAGTGAGTTCAGGTTTTGGGTAGGAAAGATTGAGGTGTCCCAACAAAATGTTTGGTAAATATCTACTTCAAATGCTCAACTTTAGTTGGCCTTTATTTCTCCTCTAGGCCACAGTGATGCAAAACTAGTCCCAGGTACCTAGTTAAGACACATTTAACATGCACGGTAATACTGTTAGCTGGACTGAATCCTATAAATCTCATAACGTATACAAAACAACCTAAATAGCAAATTCAGTTTGTTTTTTGTTAGCATGTTTGTCTCTAGTGGTGGCTTTACATTTAACGTTTTTCATTTCTGTGCACATTTTACCATGCATTTTCTTGCTTTGTTATTGTGAAATGCATGCAAACCTGCTGATGTACTAACAGGAGCCTGACAGTTTGCTTCTACACAGTTATTTATTGCCTTCCTTGTGGGGCATTTGCGCTAACCACTGATTATATAACAGCATCTAAATTTTACTTTATTTTGTGTATTTTGACAGAGTGCCTTGCAAGTAGCTGTTGCAGCCAACCAGCATCTGATTGTTCAGGACCTAGTAAGTCTTGGTGCACAGGTGAATACGACAGACTGTTGGGGCAGGACACCACTACATGTCTGTGCTGAGAAAGGTTTTGCCCAAGTCCTTCAGGTGAGAGGGAGAGATTTTTGTCCAGTGCTGATAACGTTAAAAATGAAGAATGCAGTAATTTCATAATGATGAAAATGAACTTTAAAAAAAAAACAATTATGCAGTATATCATTAACTTAATTGTAGAATTGGAAGTTTATAAAATGCTGGAGGACAACTGAAAGATGCTAGTTTTTCTTTGATCCATTTTTATTCTTGCATGGATGTATTTTTCAGTTTTTTTTTTTTTTTTTTTGTATGAAACATTGTCTGCTTTTTTCAAGAAGAAATAGAAGTTATGTTCTTACCATAACGTTCCATGTTAGTTGTCTTCTCACCTTCTTCTTGCTGGATGGGTTCGGAGCCGACCTCGGCTCCGACTCTGCCACTCTAAAAGCTCGAGAGTTGGTTCCACCGGCTCGAGGCTCCCCCTATATCCCACAATGCTAGGCGTGAGTTACCTCAGATCTCGTTTGTAAGCTAGGCCCAGCTTATAATAGCAATAGAATAATTATAAACACAGTCCACCTCTATAAACCAGGGAGAAGAGAAGGGTGACCTACATCCTGATCCAGGAAAATATGCACAGCAGCATATACCTAAAGTAAAGAGGTGGTAGAAAGAGAGGTCGCAATCAAACTCCTCTAGGTCTGTCCAGGCCAGGGGGAAGGAGGGTGGGACTCAAGAAGAAGGCGAGAAGACAACTAACATGGAACGTTATGGTAAGAACATAACTTCTATATGTTGAGTTGTCTATCTCGCCTTCATTCTTGCTGGATGGGACCGCGTCCCTAGCACCTTGTCCCGGGTGGCCTAACAGAACAGACTCTTGAGAACAGTGGAACCAAAGTTAGCTCTATGCCTAGAAGCTAAATCCAACTTATAATGAGAAATGAAAGTGTGAGGAGTAGCCCAAGTAGCCGCTGCACAAATGGTGTCAATAGGCAGTCTGTCTTGGAAGGCTATAGAAGTAGCCAAAGCTCTGGTGGAATGGGCTTTAGGTTTGTTAGGCAGCTTTTGGTGTCTAATTTCATAAACAAGGGAAATCAGAGATGTTAGCCATCTAGATAATGATACCTTTGAAACAAAGTCCCTTTCTGCCTTCTGCATAAGAGACAAACAGCTGGTCAGATTTTCTGAATTGTTTGGTTCTATCCAAATAGTACCTTAACTGACTAACATCTAGCCAATGCAATTTTTGTTCAGACCTGTTAGAATATTCTGGAAAAAACACAGGGAGGTCAATGCTTTGATTCAGGTTAGATGCCGAGGCTATCTTAGGTAAAAAGGACGGGTTGTTTCGTAAAGATACCCTGTCCTTATGGAACAACAGATAAGGAGGTAGACAGCTGAGTGCATGAAGTTCTGAAACTCTTCTAGCTGAAGTAATAGCTACCAGAAAGAGTGTCTTCCATGATAGCAATTTTAAAGAACAGGAGGCTGCAGGTTCGAAAGGGGAAAGAATCAAAGAACTAAATTTAGGTCCCGAGGAGGAGGATTTCTTATAGCAGGTCTGAGTAGAAAAACTCCCTTCAAAAAGGCTTTGCAAAGTTTGTGGGACATTATGGCAGACTCTGAAATGCCCACATGAAAGTTAGAAATAGCTGCCAATTGAACTTTAAGAGTAGAAGGAGATGAACCTGCATGGAAGAGTTCAGCTAGAAAATCAAGGACCATTTGGATGGAAGCAGTGAAAGGATCTATGTCCCTTCCTTGAGCCCAATAGGCGAAACATTTCCACTTACTCAAATAAATCTTTCGAGTGGAAGATTTATGGGAAGCTATCAAAATATCTCTAACAGAGTGAGATATTTGAGGAAGCCTGGCTAAGGTTGGAATAGGAGGAACCAAGCAGTGAGGTTCAGAGAGGGAAGGGAGCGATGAAACTGACCCCGACTGATGGATCAAAATATCTGGAACTAGGTCCAGATGCCAAGGTCGCTCCAACAGAAAATGATGTAGAAAGGGGAACCACCAAACTTGTCGAGGCCAGTAAGGAGCAATGAGGATCAACGAGGCCTTCTGAGCGATAGCTTTCTGTATCACTTGAGAGATTAGTGGGAAGGGAGGAAATGCATACAGAAGTCCCCGGGGCCAGACTTGGACTAGAGCGTCTCTGCTGGGCTGGCCTGGTAACGGGAATAGGGTGAAATAATCTCTGCACTTGCTGTTTTGGGGAGTAGCAAAAAGATCGCAGCAAGGCTGACCCCACTTGAGAGATTTCTCTCACCACAGAGTCTTTCAGGACCACTCGTGAGGCATGAGGATAGCTCTGCTCAACTTGTCCGCAATTTGATTGGACTTCCCGGGGATGTGCGCGTTGCTATCAGAAACCGCTGAGAAGAAAATCGCCCATTGCCATGCTTCTCGACACAGGGGATATGACCTGGTTCCGCCTTGTTTGTTGATATACCACACTACAGACATGTTGTCCGTCTGGATTGCTATCGTTCCCAAGGGAAGAGAGTCTTGAAGGGCTTGCAACGCTAAAAGCACTGCTCTCATCTCTAGAACATTTATGTGCAAGTGGCATTCGTCTGGTTGCCATGTGCCCTGGACAGTTCTGACCTGATAATGCCCCCCCCCCCACCCGATCAGGGAGGCGTCCGTTGTCAAAGTAGCAACCGGAGGGGAAGGTACAAAAGGTCTTCCCAATAAGAGCTGAGGGGAAGACATCCACCACAGAAGATTATTTCTGCATGTTTGCGTGATCATAATGGTGTGGGACATTGGAAGTTGCTGGTATGACCATGCGTGAAGAGCATCCATTGAAGGATTCTCATGTGGAACCTGGCTAATGGAAGCAGAGGTATGGCAGCCATAATCCCCAACACTTTCAGAACTAACCTGGCTTTGACTCTGTTGCTGCGGAAGAGGAGTGAGACCAGTTTGTGTGTGTCTGCTATTCTCTGATGTGTTAGTCTCGCAGACATGTTGACTGTGTCTAGATTTGCGCCTATGAAGGTAATAGTACGACAA
Source organism: Protopterus annectens (assembly GCF_019279795.1). Taxonomy (NCBI): domain Eukaryota; kingdom Metazoa; phylum Chordata; order Ceratodontiformes; family Protopteridae; genus Protopterus; species Protopterus annectens. The sequence continues at coordinate 1,093,327,841 of NC_056735.1, read as the reverse complement.
GGCGACAAAACAGACTTTTCGCAATTTACTGAAATGCCTAACTTTTGACAAATGCGAAAGGTGTAGTCCCTGGCCATTGGGAGAAGATGCTTGGTGGGAGCTGTGAGGAGCCAGTCGTCCAAATATGGAAACACCTGGAATCCTTGACGTCTCAGGTGAGAAGCTACCACTGCCATGCATTTGGTAAACACCCGGGGGGCAGTGGTGAGACCAAAGGGCAGGGCTCTGAATTGAAAATGACTGGTTCCCAGCCTGAAGCGGAGGAATCTTCTGGAGCGTCTGTTCATTTTTATGTGATAGTACGCATCCTGAAGGTCTATAGAGCACATCCAGTTTCTTTTTCCCAAAAGGGGAAGGATGGACTGCAGCGTGACCATCCGAAATCTTGTTTTCTTGACTGACTTGTTCAAGATACTGAGATCCAAAATTGGTCTCCAGTCCCCTGTTTTCTTTGGAACTAAAAAGAACCTGGAGTAGATTCCGGATCCTTGCTGGTCTGCTGGAACTGGCTGAATTGCTCTTTTTGCAAGCAGCTTTGAAATTTCCAAAACTGCAAGATCCCTTTGAGCGGGTGGAACATCTGGAAGGGATTTTTTTGACTGGTTTGGAATGCGAACGAAGAGAATGGAATAGCCTTCGGAAATGATGGACTGTACCCATTTGTCTTGAGTCAGGGATAGCCAGGCTTCTGGGTACAGTGACAATCTTCCCCCGACTGCCTGTCGGGCAACACCTCAGGGATGCTGAAAGAAAACTTCCCGATTGCCCTGGTTCTGCGGACCCCCCCCTGCCTCTAGGGCGAAGTCTACCATTGTTGTTCCCCCCTCTGCCTCTGGCGGGGAACCGGCTTTGTGCATCAGGCGAAGTCCCTTGAGATTGTTTGCGGAACCACATTTTCCCACTTTTCTGGCCTTTGGGGTAAGGCCTAGAAGGAGTAGAAAAACGGACTCCGGCAGAGTCTTGCCATCTGTCTCGCACCTAGTAAAGGTTTCTTTCACTTGAGGACCGAAGAGAGATGATCCATCAAACGGGGAATTAGTGAAAGACGTTTTAAAGGGGTCCGCAAAGTTGCATAGCCGCGTCCAGGCATGCCTGCGTAAGGCCACACCTGTCCCTGCGGCCCTGCTCGCTCCATCAGCCGCATAAGAAAGGAGGCGCATGGAGGAGTTAGCTATGGAGTTCAGGGTAGCCAGCTGGGTGTTCATCTTGTCTTGAAAACCTGCAGCCGTAGGATCCTTCAACATGTCACTCGCTTCTTTGATCAAGTCTCTTTGAAGACGAGTAAAATGGCATAGGTAGTTCAGCGAACGCATAGCAAAGGTCGCCGACGAGAACATCCGCTTCCCGTACCTGTCCATAGACCTAGATTCTTTGTTAGGGGGATGAACAGGCACTGAAGGATCAGCTAGTTCCTTCTTGGTGGCAGCAGCTACCACCATAGCATCCACAGAAACACCTTTTGTGAGAAATTGCTTGTCAGTTGGTGCTGTTATAAATTTGGAGGGTCTCCTGGGGGTAGGGTTCACTGAATCAGGAGCCGTCCAAGCCTTCTTTGCAACCACCTGCATGAGGGGATCAAAGGGGGGGGGACACCCAGGAGGTGGAAGGGCGAGAGCCAAACTCCTCAAGATACACAGATTCATCCTCCGAAGGGTTAAGGGCTGGCCAATTTCCCCTCTGTTTCAGGATCTCTAGAATGTCTGCGAAAGAGACATCTTCAGAAGGGGAACGTGGGGAACCCTCGGAATCCTCTAAATCTGTGTCAGAGGTGACAGACTCAGGTGAGTCTATGTGCTTCCTCTTACACTTTCTCTTCCTAGGGGGCTCCCCTGCCAATTCAGGAGAGGCCTCAGAAGAAGATGATATCCCCACAGGGGATTCTTGAGGAGCTTGCTCTCTGCGGTCTGGGATGAGGGAGTGAGTCGACATAACCAAAGGCACCGAAGTGGGAGGGGCGGACGGAGCCGACTGTGGAGTCGAACAAGGTTCCAACACACTCCGCATGACCTCGAATGCACCCCTGTCAGGCAAAGCCAGAGGTCCCCGCTCCGAGAAGCTGAGAACCTCCCTCGGCACCAACAGAGATGGCTCCGAGGCCGATGTCGGAGCTGAGCTCACCAGCGCCGAAGCACCAAGAGGGAGAGGGGGGTCGGACAAGGGTCCGATGCCACTCACCCCCTCGGAGCCAACGAGGGAAGCCCGGCGCAGAGATTCCTCAAAGGAAGAAATCGGAGCCGACGACTGAGCCGAAGACAAATGTATCGGCTCCGACGCTACCACAGTCTCGGTCCCGAGACGCCCCGGCTCCAAACTCAAAGGAGTCGGAGGAGGAATATTTATTGGAACAAGTTGAGGCATCGAGAGTCGGACTCTGGAGCATTTGGGCCAGTGCCTCGGACTTCAAAAGTCTACTCACTACCCTCTGGAGGTCGAGATCCGAGAGTCTCGATGACCTGGAGGAGTGAGATCTATGGCTCCGTTCAGATAGCAGGGGAGACGCTGGAGCCGAATGAACGGAGCCAAGGGACGGTGACCTCTATCTCTTTCTAGATGTCTGCTCCGATGGTCTGATCGGAGCCGACCCAGGAATCTCTAATGCCTCGGCTCCAGCCGGAGCCGATGAAGCAGTAGGCTTCGAAGCCTTAGGCCTCGACTCTGAAGCTGGAGCCGAGGTCTTTGAAGCCTTAGAAGGTTTCCCCTCAAAATGAGTTTATTTTTTCTCTCCTGCAGGACTCTAGGGCTGAAGCCATGGCATACAGCACAACCTGCAGGTGTAAAGGTCCCAGGCAATACACACAAGGTGTGACCGTCTGTCAGAGACATTTTCTGACAGCACGAGTCACACTTCTTGAAGCCTGAGACCTTTGTATCCTTGGACATATTCAAGGAAATGCAGTGTAATCACACACAGAAAACACACACACAGATTACACTAATAGGGTTCAAAGGGAATTATTTAAACTAAAGGTAAGTTAAAAAAGAACTCCCTAATTAAAACACATACACACCCTAAGGATAGGGAAGGAAGGGCCCGAAGGCCTTGTGAAAGAACTATAAGTTCTTTAGAAAAAAAGGGGGCTGGATAAAAGGTAGAAGGGATAAGTCCACTACACTAAAGGGAAAGAAAAATACACAGAGCTAGCCTAAGTCTAAGAATTTAAACTAGTCTAACTTTCACTAACCTGGAGCCGGTAGAAAACACACCTCGATCGCTGTAGCCGCAAACGAGATCTGAGGTAACTCACGCCTAGCATTGTGGGATATAGGGGGAGCCTCGAGCTGGTGGAACCAACTCTCGAGCTTTTAGAGTGGCCGAGTCGGAGCCGAGGTCGGCTCCGAACCCATCCAGCAAGAATGAAGGCGAGATAGACAACTTAACATCATGGTATATTTGGTCTTTCTGAAGTATTGACTTGCATCACCATAAGGGGTTATGGTTTTCATTATACCCCAGGAAGATCAACCTGGGGTGATTTGGGGGGGGCTACTATTTTGATTTGATTTCATTTTACAAATTTAGGTGGTTGCCTTTGTGATATGATCTTGTGAGGATACAAAGTGCATTTTTGGTGGTCGTCTTGCACTGCCATCCTTTCACCTAGGTGCCCAACAATTTCTTGTATGTTTTGAATGTTAAGTTTGCAAGTAGCCTATTCAGTGCTTTTTGCTTCAGCTTGAATTTGAAGTTCCAACTAGTCTTCTAGTTGGTGTCAGTCCTTTTTTACTTTGCTATGCTCGCATGAAAATCTTGACTGCGTTAATTAGCTTTAAAATGCTCTATTGCTCCTGTAACTAGAATGTTCTTTGCATATAAATGTTATAAGTTAAGGCTAGCTGCATTTCACAATCACCGTTATACATGATGCTACCAGTTATGTGGCAAGTATCAGTAGACAGTACTGTTAGGAAACGTAAATTTGAGAGAGTGCTACCCAAAGGGCTTGAAAGATTGGCTTAAAATATTTACCAGCTATATTTTTGCTGTGTCCTCAGCCCTGCCACACACATTTGATGTATTTATTCTTTCTTCTCTCCAGCATCCTTGGCCATCCCTTTTGTGCCCAATAAGCATCATGGTGTAGTCATCTGTATGTTCCAGTTCCCTAAAATCTGCTCCTGTCTTTCCACTAGGTGACTCTTAACACACATCAGGACTGACTTGCACCCCCCCCCCATTTCTTTAAGCCTAATCACCAAAAGCCCTTGCAAAAATTATTTGCTGATACCGACTTCCCCCTTGTAGAATTCTATTGGAAATGTATTCTCTTGAGTTGCCCTTGTGTCTTATTGCTTCACTTTTGTGTTATTTCTTTTCTGCCGTACTAGTATTAAATATCCCTACAATCCTCTGCTCCTCTTTCTACATTATTGCTAGCGGTCTGAAGAGCTTCTGCAGAATTTCCAAAACATTAGGTTTATGTAGTAATCCTGCAATTAACTTATGAGCTACGTTGCGCACTGCTACTGCATATTTTTACAGAACTCTGACCCCCCCCCCCGAGGTAGAATTCCCAAGTTCTAGAATACAGTTAAGTAAATAACTCGTGCAGTGGTTACATTTTGGTATTTCATTACAGGTGGTACATTATTATAAGGTGTGTGCTTTTTTTGTTTGTTAAAATAGGTGTTTGTGTTTCGGGTTGTGCATCTGCTGTAAAGTATCCAATTGTAACAAGTGTCAATATTTGTAATTTAACTGTAGGCTCTCCAAAAAGGAGCAAGAACTAGTGTTCAGCAGATGGATCTTGAAGCTACAAATTATGATGGTAAGTACTCTTGGAACATAGAAAAAAAACAATGTTTTTACAAAGGGTTTGTTTGCAGAAGAGCAATGGCTACAGTGTTCAGTACCTTGTTCAGAAATTAACTTTTGTACGCAGGTGTTTGCATGCAGAAAGATTCATGCAAGTAGTATTGTAAAAATAAAACTTTTTAGCAGACTGCTAAAGTACTTTTGGAAACTGCCACTTTGATGCCAGTTAAGATCAGTTAACCTGGTCATTCCCATCTTGCTTGATTTGTGTTTTGTCTGACTGGGTTTGTGTACTCTGAGGTGATTTGTTTTTAATAGAATGTCAAATGTGTATTCAGTGTATTCAAGAGGTCAATAACTCCTCTCCTGTTTTACAGCCAGTGTTTGGGCAACTTCTGTTTTCCTTTTAATTTTGTGGTCATATCCCTTTTTCTCTTGTGCTTAATCAGAGGTGGACAGTGTTTTGTTACAAAATTGCATAAGCTGTAAAGCAGTTTATCAAGCAGGTCACCACTGGTGGTATAAGGTTAACCAGCTTATGTTTCAATTCTAATGTGTTTTCTTATCTTTGTTTTTGTTTCAGGCTTAACGGCCCTTCACTGTGCAGCAGTTGCTCACAATGCAGTGGTACATGAACTCCAGAGGAGTCAGCCTCGCTCTCCTGAAATGCAAGAGCTTTTGCTGAAGAACAAAGGTTTGGTGGATACAGTCAAAACGCTGATCCAGATGGGTGCTTCTGTTGAAGCAAAGGTGAGTTTAGTGAATGATGGGTCTCAGTAAAAGCTCCCCCCCCCCTGGAATAAAGGTTTTTATCTGGTACTTAACCTGTTCCAGGTATTTATCTTGTGGAGTAAAGGTACTGCTTTCAGCTTTCACTTGATATAAATGTGCTGTCTTTATCCTTGGTCAGTAAGTTTTACAACACATGTATGCAAGTATGGCAGTGAGGAATGGCTCAAGGCATCTTTTAAAGCTGCTTTTGGGTTATTGCTAGTACTTGGTGAATTGGGTGGCCAGCAGTAGATGGCACAGTGGCTCCTGTGTCTACATTCAGTCCTGATCTCCAGCTACTGTCTTTGTGCCATATGGCTGCATTGTGTTCATGTGGATATTGCACTTTGCCATGTGGGCGTGTGCATTGATTTCTTTAAGACCTCTTGTGCACTATAATTCAACTAAGATGACAAGTTTGCTTGACTTTTAATTTCATTGTGGAGAGCATACTAGAATGTGTGTATGTAAGGAAGAACTTGGTTCCATCATTTTATCCCTACTATAGTTGCTATATCAAGACTCTGATTACTTTACTTTTCCTTGTATAGATTTGCATGTCTCCAGAGTACTAAGACAAGGTTGTTCAGTAAGTGAGGTCCTTGATATCTGAATAAAACTGGGTTAATGGTGAGATTGCACAGTATTTGGGACTAGAAAGTCTTTGCAGAGTGAGAAGTGCAGTTTTGCACAGGCAGTAGGAGACAAGCTTGCAAAGATTCTCATACTTTCTGCCATAGATGGACACAGGCCATTTACAAATGGGGTCTGGGGGAAAAAAATACTGTTGTAGGAAAAAGTACATCATTTCCTACGCTGTGGCAGAATACAGTTTTATTGGTTTCATTTTTCATTTAATGCTTGATGTAAGTTCACAAATGAGGGCTGCAGTGAATGTAGATATCCATGCATGTGTATAAATGGATATGAATGTAATTTGTGGTGTGTGTGTGTGTGTGTGTGTGTGTGTGTGTGTATGTGTATATGTATATGTATATGTATATATATATATATATATATATATATATATATATATATATATATATATATATATATATATATATATATATATATAATATAGATATATATACTGAATCCAAAATATTGGAATATGGGCACCCCAAATGCTGAATCCAAAATATTGGAATATGGGCACCCCAAATGCAGAACTGTCAATACAAACACCGAAGTTCCACTTGAAATTGCAAAAAAACACAAATCCCGTTTCTGTAACCCCCACCTTACTAGTGCGTGCTTACAATAACCCTGTCTGTACCGTTACCTCAGAAGACCCTTTTCTGTAACCACAGCTACACAGGGCAGGTTCAAACACACACACTGCTACTTTCTTAACATGTCTACTAATCTTCTAAATTGTTTTATATATGCTCTAAACACTTGTGATAAACTCCTGTTGGAGGGTATAACTTTGCATGGCAAAAGAGCTTTGAGTCATGCTTCATTTATATACTGGTTGAATATTTTCTCTTGTATGTTTGTGTGGGGAGCCTAATACTGATCCCTGCGGTCTTGGGATACTTAATCTTATCTGTTTCAGTCACAGATGGTTGTAACAACCACCGTTTCTGTAGGCAGTGCATAAACTTTTTTATTGTGGCAAAAGACTTGAGTGAAAGTTTAGTCTGGCAATTCTTTTAGTTGAATGCCTCTGTTGATTTAGGATCTAGATAAGTTACATTAGCTTCATGGACAGTCTTTAATTTGACTTTTAAAAAAAATGTAGCTTGTATAGAACCATTATGGATTGGCCTTTTTTTGTATTTGTAGGATCGAAAAAGTGGTCGCACTACACTGCACCTGGCTGCTGAAGAAGCTAATGTTGAGCTGCTCCGGGTCTTCCTTGAACTTCCTAACTCCCTATGTTTTGTTAATGCCAAGGTAAATCGTTTTAACACTTAACGCTGATGTCCTAATAAAAAGAACACCTGTATTCATCTAATAGTTAGGTGGAAAATCCAGTAGAAATACTAATTGTTTTATTGCTTTGTGACATTAGGCCTACAGTGGGAATACTGCATTGCATGTTGTTTCTGGGTTGCAGTACCGGGTAGCTCAGCTTGATGCTGTTCGGCTCTTGATGAGAAAAGGAGCAGATCCAAGTGCCCGAAATTTAGAGAATGAGCAGCCTGTTCATTTGGTACTTGATGGTTCCTTAGGGGAACAAGTAAGTAATGTAAACTCTCTCTCTTCATTGCTAGTTTTTATTTTTTGCATGTGTGTGTGTGTGTGTGTGTGTGTGTGTGTGTGTGTGTGTGTGGGGGTGGGTAAGTCTCAGGATATGCATTTTACTCGGGGTTAGTTAATGGTTTAAAAGTAAAAATTTGGGATGCAGATATGATGGCTACACTGTGCTTAGCTCTGAAATGTGTATTTTGAGTGCATCCTTTTCTGGTATATACTGTGAATGTCTTGTGCCTCAACAAAGGTTTGTTTTACTGTTTTTGAAATGATTCTTTACAGTATGCGGTGTTGGTGACCCGAGTTGAGAAATAATTTGTTTTCCTTTCCTCCATCCACAGGTTAGGCGCATTCTGAAAGGAAAAACTGTGCACCCAAGAACATTGCCCTACTAATTCTGAATTTTAAAGATTTTCAAACTTCTATACTCACTGTCAGTTAGGCAGTCCTGTTTTTATACATTTGTCATGAAATGGCAAATGACTGTTGTTTCTATGAAACAAAATGTATTTTGTTCACTACTATGTAATGACTTTTTAGGAAAACTGAGCAGATAAGGACGTCTTGCCTCTTCAGGTGATTTGCTGTGGCCTTGTTCACTAACTGCAGCTCTCTGCCTGTGTAGTGGTAACCTGTAAAGTGGAACCACCAGTTTCCCCCCACCTGAGGGTGGTACTTGGGCTTTATCCTTTCGTGCCATTGAGTGTGGTAGATGAGTGAATTTTTGCATGATTTTTATAACTAAAAATGTAAAGCTAGTTGTCAACATTGCATAAGGGGCTGTTGAGCACCATAATCTTTGTTTTGCCTAATACGGGGCCCAGTTTACATGCAGTTAGCATATAGAGGTATGTCTGCACTACATAGAAAACAAGTTTCTCATATACTGATGAAGAAAAGAGCCGCATAATAAGTCAGTTTTATGATTCGAGTGGTCCATAGACCCTGTAACACAATTTTACAGATACTGTTCATTTTTGAGATTATATTTTTTGTAATGCAAAAAGTGTAGACTGACTTCAGAGAGAGTGTGTCTATGTATATGTGTGTATACGTATATATGTAGTGTGTGTGTGTGTGTGTGTGTGTGTGTGTGTGTGTGTATATATATATATATATATATATATATATATATATATATATATATATAGTATGTGTACATATACACATACACACGTGTGTAATGTAACTTTTTTTTGTTAAATGAATATGCAGATGTTTCACTTGACATTAGTAATATATAATCTAATCTTGCGTAGATTTTTATTTTGAGGAAATTGATATTTTACAAAGTGTGTGGAGGAGATATTTTGGCTGTTTCTTTTTGTAGTGCCACTTGGTACCACATTTTGGACCTCTCATTGATTCATTTTAAATATTCTTTGGATTTTTTCTCTTTTATACAGTGAAAAGATCGTGTGATTTCATTTTGATAAATTATCATTGGCTTAAGTATGGCTTTTTATCTATGTGTATGTTCATAGCATTTAACATGGTATGTCTTGTGGACAACATTTTTGATGTATTTGAATAATACAAAAACAGTGATGCAAAAAGTGGAATTATTTATATATTGAAGTATGTTTAATAGTTTTTAAATAAAGATCTGAGCACAATAAAATGTGATTCTTTTTTTTTTTTTTTTTCTTCTTTCTACGAGTCGAGTGCAAATGTTTAATTGTTATAACTTCAGTCTTCTATTTTTGCCTGAAAATTTTAACCAGCTTATGATATTGCCTAATTAGGGTGATAAATCTTGCCTTGCCTAATAGTAAAACCCTTTGCTTGGTAGGTGGGAAGAAATAGAAATATGTGGCATGGGGGGGCTCTCCACTGTCAGCAGTGAAATTAATTCTGCTATGACTCTGGTCTGTCTCAGACCATCTTGGAGCATATTACTATCTTTGTGGGGGGGAGGGTAATTACAGACTGCTTCCAGTTTGCAGTAATCTGTCAACTGTCAGTCAGTGGCTCTCAACTTTAGCCCCTGCTTTAGAAAATTACATGCCAAACAGTAGTTGCCCTAGCACTGATCTCTGGGAGAGGAACCCCATTGGTAACCAGCCTTTTCGTAGAGGTAGACTTTTTTTTTTTTTTTTCTAATCTTGGGTTTTGTCAGGGCCGGCTGGTGATGTATGGATTAATATGTAATTTTAGTGAGTTTAACAACGCCAGAGTGGACTAATGTGTCAGTGGTAGGCAGTATGTACTGATTTGCCCTCTTCTTTGGTAGAAGTCCACTAGATTTAGCAGACAAAACCTGCCCTTGGCAAACCCGAACTTTGAGTCCAGAGTGTTTTGGGTTGCTTTATGTCCTAATTTATGTCATTTTCCTGTCTATAGCCTTGCACGGCAAGCTTGTCAGGCTAATGGTTTGGTAGTTTCCTGGGTTTGTGCATGGGCTGTCCTTGAGCAGTGGTATACCTCCTAAGTCCTCAATTTCATTTTGGTATGACCCCCCATTTTGTACGCTTTGGTTGAAATTGAGTTTCTAGTGGAGACCAATCATATGCCATTAAGGAGGCATCTTGGGATATTATCAGGGTACATCACTGCAGTGGTGTTGGCCCTGGAGAGTGCAGTGAGGACTTGCTGTTTAGTGATTTTGGGAGTGCGATGGATGTCAACATACCTGTGGAATTTCCTGGGGAAGGGGGTAAGTCAGATTTTTAAGCCAGAAGATATTTGGTTCGATTCTCAGCTAGAGCATCTTCTGCGTGGAGACATGCGTGAATGGGTGTACCTTTGTTGAAGGTTGTGCATCAGGCCTGGCAAGCCGGTATGTAAAAATCAACTGCCAATCATTAGCTGACCGGAGTTCAGCTGTGGCGACTCCTAACTGGGAAAAGCCGAAAGACACAAACTAGAAGTCTGGCTAAGTTCTTGGTCCAGTTGCCCGACTCTAGTTATCTAGGCTAGTTCTGTTGAGCGAAAGATAGACAAATCCAATCAACCTGCCAAACGTGAACTAAGAATTGTTAGGTTCACTGACAGAATGCAGCTTGGAAGTGGCTGACATGATTGCAAGGAGGAGGCTGGACATTCTATGTATCCAAGAGACAAGACAGAAGGGCAGTGCAGCAAAACTACTTAACTTGGGATCAAGAGACCGACTACTCACAAGGAGGATAGATCAGAAATGGTGTGGTAATTGTGGTAAGGGAGAAGTTTCAGAAGGCAGTAAGGGATATTATCAGAACTAGTGACAGACTGATGGCAGAGTCCAGCCTAATGACAGTGTAGTATTCATAATCTCAGCCTGTGCCCCACAGTAGAGTTGTGACAGTGAGAGTGTATTTAGACAGCTCTATATATCAGTAGACCAAAAACATCTTCCTTGTGATTTTGGCATGCATGCTGACCTGATATTCACTTACATTTGTTGACCGAGAGTGTCTGACTGGAAGTAGGTCCATTTTCAGCAGAGGCCCAGGGAGAAAAGCTCCACAGTTAAACTCTACAGACAGCAGTTACATTGGTTTTACATTGCAAGTAACAATTGCAAACAGTTTCAGATGAAGAATATAGTACATCTGTAGACAACTAGAATCTTTATCTGCGGAGTACATAACAGACATTAACAATTGTTACAATAAGAAGTTCCTGCTGTATATGTAGTAGGCTTACGAGCATCCGAGCTTGCTATAATCAAGGTAGTTAGTGGGGCTTACGAGCATCCGAGCTTGCTATAATCAAGGTAGTTAGTGGGGTGAAAAAGGTAGTGGGTGGGTGATATTAAGAGTGGGAGTTGCAAGGGCATAGCCAACATGTTTTTAGGTGCGCTTTTAGTAAAGTTTTGAAGTGGGTGCGTGATGGTATGGAGGTAATTGTGGGTGGGAGGGAGTTCCATAATTTAGCTATGGCAGAAGAGAATAGTGCTTCACCAGCAGTTATTGGCTTTAGTGATCTACAAGTGATTTTTGTTGCTGGATCTTAGTGCTCTGGTGGTGCGATAGGGTTGGAGTAGATTCTGGAGGGATGGGACATTTAGTGGATGGTTTACTAGTCTGTGGGCGAGTGTGAGTTACCATTGGAGGAGGTGAGGGAGTTCAAGCCAGCCCAGTTCAGCAAATGAGAGACAGTGGTGACTAGGATGCCCCTGTGGCAAATTTGGCGGTTTGTTGTAGCAGGTCTCTAGCTTGTTTAGATTGCATTGCCTCAGGTTGGTATATATTGGAGAGGCATAAAGTAGGGTGGAGATGAGGTGGGAATTTGATACTGAAATCTTTGCTGCTTTGGTGAGAAGTTGCTTATTTCTGTATAATGCTCCTAGTTTGACTTATGGTCATGGATATGTGAATGACAATTTCCACTCTTAGCAATTTGGTGTGTTCTGTTGGTTGTATATAGTGTTGTCTTTTGCTGTAATGTTAAAGTGAGAGGTGTTTTGAGTGTTTGGTGGGTTGGAAGAGGAGTAGTTTAGCTTTGTTTGGGTCTAGTATTAATTGGGCATCTGATAACCAAGTTTCAACAGAGGAAAAGGCTTCCTGTGAGACTTTTTTTGCAGTTCGAGTAGGGACTGGGCTGAGCAGATTGAATCATCTGAGTATTGTATGAATGTGCCAGGTTTGGTGGCAGAGGCTAGATTATTGGTGAAAATAGAGAGTAGGGGTCCAAGGATGGATCCTTGGGGAGCTCCTAGAGACAATAGTTGGAGAGTCTGATGTTGCTTTTGGTGTATGCTTTAGAGATCACGGACTGTAGCTGTGCTGTTTGCAGGCTTAGGAGGTCTCGAGGTTTGAACAGACTGCTTTTTAGTGCCACAGCGTAACATGATCTGTGTGCATATGGAAGCTGTATGTGGTGGATACAGTGTTCGTGTGCAATATTTTTTGTCTCAAAGGAAATTTTGTATGTGCATCTCTCATATACTGTATTGGTTTCTTTAAGGAGTGAAGGGTTGTCAGTGAATTGAGACAATTGATACATTGTCTTGGGATGCCCATATTTACCAAGCTGGCCATTTGGAAATTGCAAATCCATGCTGCCTGGACCTGTACAGCGTTCAAGGACTGGGATTTACAGAGGGCTCCTAGTGTGGTCTCTAGTGCTAGGGACTAGATTTGAGTAGTGCTAGCAATCCAGTCAGTAGAACATTTCTGTACAACCAGGAAAATAAAGAAAAGAAACGGATTTGAGAGCTTTTACAACACAGCCAAGCTCCTACCATGACTATGGCTGATTACAAATCATATGGCCCCTACGTTTAACTAGGAACAAAAACAGTTTACTTATAGAAAATTCTAGATGAATGCCAGAATATTCAAATACTATAGCTTGTTGTCCACAGTATATACCCCAAAGCCTGGGAGCACTGGCACAAACTAAACCCCCCCCCCCTCCACTAGACAAATTCCTAAAACTACACAATAGTCAAACTAATAAAACAGGATAAATTCCAATACTGCCAGTCTGCCCATGACTCCTCCCAACACAACCCCAAACAATTCAAGTCCTCCATAAACTCCATCATCCTCCCAGGTAAAGTCAGTACCCCCTCCTAACAACCCTCACTCCTCTGAAAATATTGCTACCTCATTCAGCACACACTTCACACAAACCATACTATCACTAGCTAAACACAACCCCCCCCTCCCCTCCAACACCTTCAACTAGTAATCTCCCAACTGCCTTCTCTTTCGCCTGTACCCATCTCCAACATAAAAAAAGCCTCTTAACTAAACAAGCCCACCAAATTAGCAGCAGACAACCTCCCAAGTGAATACCTACAAATCTCAGCTGATCTAGCCGACCTAGTATCCATCTTGATTAACCAATCTCTTTCAGAAAGTTATGTCCCCACACTAGTATCACAAAATTCCCCTCCACAAAGGTGGCCCCTCCACTGAACTAACCAGTTACCGCCCCATAGCTATTCCCTCTCTACTCTCCAAAATTCTAGAGAGATTTATTTATTTTTTATTTATTTTACATTTGTTTACCGGGCTAGTCCAACTGGATACATTTCCATTTTCAGCAGAGGCCCGGGGAGAAAAGCTCCACATTGAAGTTAATACAAACAAGTCATTTACATAAAGTAAGTAGTTAGTAATTGCCTCATGTACACTGACAACTACATAATTCTATTCTATACATACAAGGTGTGCAACATGTAGTTACACAGTCACTGGAAGCAAGGCACTCACATAAGCACCTGCACTACCAAACAGGATGTCAGTAACACACAGACACGACAACCTCCTCACATAGTACAGACCAGTTACATAAACCCACATATGCAGAGGCTCTTAAATGTTATTTCCATGAAAAACCTCCAAGGTACTGTACACAAAACAAAAATTCTAAGTGACGTCAAGGACAGCCCACAAACACACCCAAGATGCATGCTGCCACAACCCATGGTGTCAACCTCTTAAGCCCATAAGGCATACCACTACACAACCCAGTATTCAAGCCACCCCCCCCCTACTTGATGGAAAATATTACTGCCTATGCAGAAATGTTCACAGAAACCTTGTATAACCATATTAAACAACTGTACATACCCAAAATAAGTATGAGGTCAATGCAAAACACAAGCCATTCTAGTAAAATTCCATAATTAACAATCTATATGAGAAATATAAAGCTCATGACAAAAAAAAAATCAGGCAAGGTAAAAGAGCCTTTATCTGCACTACTAGCTACCAGAGGATATATATATAAATAAATAGGCCTAAGACACAGTACTACTATTAAATAAAGGCCTTAACATCACCCTGGGTGGGAATTTGGCTATGTTGTAAAAGATCTTAGTAGTACTGTCAGCTAAAGAATCCGCGGTGGTGGTGCTGCAGTAGCGTTGTCACCCCACAGTAAGATGCTGACCGGTTCGACTCTCAGCTAGAGCATCTTCTGCGTGGAGACATGCGTGAATGGGCGTACCTTCGTTGAAGGTTGTGTGTTAGGGCTGGCAACTCGGCACACAAAAATTAACTGCCAATCATTAGCGGACCGGAGTTCTGCTGTGGCGACCCCTAACCGGGAAAAGCCGAAAGAGACAACTGTGTCAGCTAAAGAACAACAAAAAAGTTTACTTATGGAAAACTAAAGAAGCCAGACAAATCAGATACTGCAGCTTGTTCGCAGTATATGTATATAAGTCAGCATGGTAACATAAATAAGGGAAATCTTTTGGCTGAGTGATATATAGTCTTAATTAAACAAAGAGCAGGATAGTAATCTAATCAGTAAAACAGGTCTGTAAAATGAAAAAAAAATCCAAGAGCTTTTCAATATAACCAAGAATGGGCCAAGGCTGAGTATAAATGATGTGATCTCTGCTTTTTAACAGTAGTTTGTTAAAGAACAACAAAAAAGTTTACTTACAGAAACAATTCAAACAGATGTGAGATGAGTAGATACTAAAACTTTGATAAGAGGCATATTGATTCAGGGAGTTACTAAAACTTTTCAGTCCCCATTCTCTCAAACTTTAAAAACCCGTGCCTCTTTCTTTTCTCCCAAAAACTAAAACCAACAGTTCCAATAAAGTTCTGGTAAGCATGGTTCTAAAAATAGTGGTAGGATGGGAGATACAAAAACAGCTTCAAAAAGGACAACTTCTGCAGTATGACACTTGTACGATGTCAGTAGTTGTTTCACCTGCTTAGAACACCCTCACAGACATGGTGGAGATCTTGACATCTATATGAGGTGACAGACTGTCTGCTTTCAGGTAATTAGGTATATCGGGTCCTTGTCCTTCATGGATCAGGGCATGACTGATGTCAGGGAAATATGAGCCAGCCAATAGTGGCAATAGCTTGGCACAGTGGTTGTTACTTCCCTTCCACTGTCACAGCTCCATTACCAGTGCAGCCGTCCCTTTTCCCAGATCACTGAAGTACAGGAATTGTTCAACAGAGCAGCACATAGTGCACCCTTGTCACGTGCACTAAGATAAGGATGGGTGCTGCAGATGGCTTCACATAAATATAGCAGCAATTTGGCAGCACACCAGGCTGAATCTGTATGCTCCATGGGCCTGTTTACTGCTACAAGCTGGGTTTGACACCATTCACATAGCCATTCCTCATCTCCAAGTGGGGAAAACCCCTACTGTGGAACAGATGGGTTATGATTATGGTTATAAACTAATTATTGTGTTACAATTTGACCCAAGTGTCAGTGGAAGCCTCTTACACTTGGCTTTGCTTCTATTTCCCACCCTATCCTAATTCCCCTCATATGGCTTCATACTCAACTATTTTACTTCTAACATACGCATTTCACTTGTGACTTATTCCCTATCCCTCTCCAAACAACCTTGCTACTATCATTCAAACACTCATGTTTCTTTTTATCTAATTCCTAACTTCCATTTAACACCATTCCCAACTATCTTTCTCCCTCCCATACTGCTTTGCACTGCATTCATAGTCACACACCTTCTTAACAGTACCTAACTAGTCTCCATTATATATTTTACTCTTCCTGAATAAACCCTCACTTCTGTCTATTTTAACTATGTCTTCATACTCTAGCATTTTAAACCCCTCTGTTCCTTACATTCCAGAGAAGCTACTAGACAACCAAACTTTCTTAAAAAGTACTTCTTTCCTACCTACCCTGTACCAGCTTTCAGATCCCCCCACCACTAAATATCCTACTGCCCTGAAAAGCCTCTTTCTTTTTGAGCCGTACTTCCCCTGTACTTGCCAACAGATCTGTTACTTAATCATGCTACTCCTTAGCTTATCCTCTATTCTTCTCCTACTGGGCCATCTCTTATCCTACCATGACTCTGTAATAGCTCACAGAATCTCTTCCACTTTGTCCCAACCACTTATTCATACTTCTTCCTTGCACTGTCCATACATCACATCTAACTTATTTAATGACACTCCTCACTTTTACTCCAAATACGGACTATTTCTGTTTCAACTCGAGCAAAAACAAAATTAAGTGTAAAAATACTCTCCAGAAAACAAGCATCAGTAATTCCCCAGTATACTAAAATCTTTCTAAGAGGAGACATCTACGCTAATCCTGGCCCCACATATCACAAAGAACATCAAGATAATTCTCTGCATCTCCTAAAAGGAAGAGACTAGAAACAAATAATGCAATTTGGCTATCCAAAAGAGTAGAACATTAATGCAGGATAGAGGAAAAAGCATAGAAAGAATGGCAAGAATTTAAAACGCCACAATAGCCTGAAATCTTTGGAATGCTTCGCAATCATACTAAAAACAAATAAATGAAGACCAGTAAGTATACTATAATAACTTTTGGAATAATAATAAATGGACCTAAAAAATGTGGGCAGCCATTAAAGAAATCCTGCATCCTGACAAAAAGTTTATCACTAAACTCTCTCCAATAATTCCCCACTCAAAACCGCAGTACAGTTCAACTCTTATTTTGTAGATGATATAGCATCTCTAACCGAGGATTCCCAACATCTAATTATAACCCTGCCCAACAACAGTATATCACCACATCTGCTTCCACCTTCAAACCTGTGCCCACATTCTATATTAAACTATTCTTAAACACAGTCAAAACCATGCTGTACTTCAGATGATGAACCTCCAAGTGACTCCCCTAAAATGGCAGCTGATAACATTGCCTATCCTGTGTCAATCTTTATAGATAGGTCTGTCCAGGAGTTCCATGTTCCCTCTCATTAGAAAAAGTTGTACATTATCCCTTTGCACAAAGTAGTAAATTCAACAGAAATTAGTAACTTTAGACCTATAGCTATCTTATTCCCTACTACAAAATACTTAATTTTTTTCCACAGGAAGAACTGCTATACCCCACACAACATGGCTTTCGGCCTTCCCATAGTAATAACACAGCATTTCTAACCAATGTAAATTCTGTCAGTAAAGCTAGGGATACAGCAAACTAGTCTCCTCATTTCTAGACGTCTCAAGCCTTCAACACAGTTTGTCACTGCAAACTTACTTCAAATTTCCTCATTAGGTCTCTTTCAGCCCACCCTTCTGTGGTTCAAAAGCTACCTATCCAATGGGTATTTGTCAGTAAAAGGGCACTCCACCCTCTCTCCATACCTCCAAGTCACCACCGGTGTGCCACAAGTCTATATCCTTGGTCTTGTCCTCTCTCTAATATTCTCACCAGCACCCTCCACACAGTAGGCCTCCCTAATACAGTATGTAGATGATTCCACACTCATTTGGACATCTGGCAACATAGTACACCTCCAAAAAAGTACTCAGGAGGTTTTAACAGCCACTAAAATATGGCTTTGTAACTCACAAATCCTGCTCATCCCTAAAAAAAAAAAAAAAACAAAAACTTTTTTCTCCAAATTCCTTTCTCATTAAATAAAATTTAAAGCCATTGAAGTCATTGCAAATTATTAGGGATGTTAGTGGATGACAGTCTTTAAATGCACGTTGCATATACAAAAGTGCATAAGAAAAACTCACAAAAAACTAGAGAGGCTTTGTACAGCCAAAAACTTTATGACCAACACAACTAAAACTTCACTTGCCACTAGTTATCTCCTTCCCACACTTCTTTATGGGCCTTCCATCCTTACTAACCTTCAGGCATCACAAAATTCAAAACTTAAACAATACCATAATAAAGTTGTTAAATTTGCAGCAAATACCTCAACACTGTGTAGCACTAAAAAGCCTAAATTGGTTAGGACTACCCCATCCATTAACATATACACAGTTTCTTACCACATATAAAATTATCCAGCATCCATCTGCTTGTCCAGCACTAAATACCACTCTACACAACTATGTGCCAAGTCGGGCATTATGATCTAATGACCAAAAACTCCTGTCTGTCCACAGACCTATCGGATCTACTAGGCATTGTTTTTTTACTCGTACCATGTTGCTAAGGCCTGGAACTTTCCATCACACTCATCCTTCAAAACCATTCTGAAAGACTTCCTAACCAAAAGCTGGCAAAGTTCTTGCTCAGCACCAGGATAAACAATATATCCCTAAATGTGAACAAGTACCTAGTCATACCTTACACTTCCTTCTTCACTCACTTCTATCAGTCCCCCCCCCCCAGCTTTCTCTCTAAATATACCATAAGCCAGCTTTTCTCTCACTTTATAATGCAATTCCTGATTTGCCTTTAATTTCTTTATAAACTTGCTAACATTTTTCTAAATGTTAAATCTTTGTCATATGACTTGTATCTATTCTTAACAAACTGTAGTTATTTTTGTATGATTTTTAAAGATTGTAAAATTATTGTTAAAATAATTTGTAATATTTTGGAGTTTTTCTCCTCAGGGTTCCGCTGAAAATGGGCTCCTACTCAGTGTTATCTAACTCAAGTGTCACTTGAATAAAATTAGACCTCTTAGTAACAGCCTGCATTTAATTGCTGGAACCTGTGTTCTGAGAGACTGCCTTCCAATTTTTCTGCAAATATACAGAACTGAGTATATTTTTTGGTTTTAGAGTTTGTACTGTTAATTGTTGCTTAGATCTCTGTTGGAACTGTTGTCTCCCTGTTCTGAGAGACTGCTTTCCAATCTATCTGCAAATATACAGAGCTGAGTATATTTTTTTGGTTTTAGAGTTTGTACTGTTCATTGTTACTTAGATCTCTGTTGAAACTGTTGTTCCCTGTTCTGAGAGACTGCTTTCCAAAATATCTGCAAATATACAGAGCTGAGTATATCTTTTTGGTTTTAAAGTTTGTACTATTAATCGTTGCTTAGATCTCTGTTGAAACTGTTTTGTCACACCTCCCCCTATTTTCTGCCGTCTTCAGTTGATATAACTGTTTTTTACAGCTTGTGTGTTATCTAACTCAAGGTTCCCTTGCATAAAATTAGACCTGTTAGTAACAGCGTGCATTTAATTGCTGGAACATGTGTTCTGAGAGACTGCATTCCAATCTGTCTGCAAATATACAGAGCTGAGTATATATTTTTTTGTTTTAGAGTTCGTACTGTTAATTGTTGCTTAGATCTCTGTTGAAACTGTTGTCTCTGTAAATATACAGAGCTGAGTATATTTTTTGGTTTTAGAGTTTGTACTGTTAAGTTCAGAAGTGATTAAGGCAGTAGGCAAACCTGATCAATAAAAAGAGCATTAGGATGCTCTGATGGTCAGGGCTGAGTTGAAGGGAAAAAGAAACTACTTGTAAGCAGTTTAGTCACAGTGTAACTGTTTATGTTGGGTTCTGTTTTTTTTTTTTTGGTCCAGATTATGACTGAAAAGGTTTTGTGGACCATTTTAACCTATTCAACAAATGTTAAATAAGTAAGTGCAAATACCATTTCTTGAATGCTGGTGCCTTTATTAATTTTTTTTAAATCGTTATGACTGAAAAGTCACTAGACTGAAACCCGTAATACTGAATTTCAACATACTAAATTGTAAACTGGACCATATAAAACCAGAGTAGGTGGGAAGCTATACCCCCCACACACACACACCCCAATGTTCGAATAGTTCATATGTGTGCAAGCTAAATAATCGAACGTAATATTTGCGAATGTACTGTGCATTCATAAATATGAATGTTTGAAGGGATGTACAAGAATCGTGGTACAGTGTGGTGAGGGAATTACATCCCTTTCCTCACTGTAGTGCGGTCTTGGAGTTGAAATATATGGTTAGGGGGGTGTGGGCCCACAGGGGGGGTGCAGGGAGACTTGCCCCCTGCATAAATGGGATGTTAAGTGTAGTAGTAGTTAGGGGGTTACAGCAAGGGTGGCATTGCCATTAAGTGCCGTAAAATGTCGTGTTCAACATTTTCGGCATTAACAGCTGATTTTCAACATTAGAACTGTTAGGTAATGTGTAATTTTGGCTAATTAGTTCACTGTTAAGTACCATTTTTTTTTTTAGTTTCGATATTTTAATAGTAAACCCCCTTTTCCCCATATACCTTTCACTTACCTTAAAGTAGTCTACATGCTGCCACTTCTATGCCCTTTTCCCCACTGTAGTATGACCCTGGAGTTAGTATATATACTTAGGGGTGTATGGGGGGCACAGCTCCCTACATTGGGGGTGTGGGGGGGCATAGCCCCTCACCTTGTCTGGTTTTATATGGTCCAGTTTAAAATTTAGTATGTTGAAATTTAGTATTATGGGTTTCAGTCAAATGAGGTTTTTATCATATGATAGGGATCCATACATACATATATATATATATATATACACATATATATATATATATATATATATATATATACACACACACACACACACATATATATATATATATATGTATGCTAGCCTCATGGAATAAAAATCTGATACTGCCATTGGGTATGGAGGATTTTAAAGTCTCTGGAAAAAAAAACTTGACCAAAAATCATCTATGCCAGTTTTCTTCAGCACTGGTAATTCCGGTCTTTGTTAGCACATAAAACAAAGGCTTCAAAGTCAAACCCACATTAACAGTTCCATTCAAAATATTAAGATTTTCATTAAGAAGCCATCATGTTAGTGCTGACAGGGCCTGAAATATGCAAAGAATTTTCAGATATAAAACCAAATCAGTTTTGATTATAATTTCCAAGCTTCCCAATCTCTGTAGTGTTTTTGGCTCCCGTTCATGTTCCTTCTATTTCTGACCATTTTTGGCATCACCCAGTTATTCTTAGTTATGATAAAGAAGGTACATCCAATGTAAAGGAAATGTTAAGCACAAATAAGAAATGCATACTTTTTGGTATCAATACTTTAGATTTGGTATCATAACTCGAAAAGTCTGTATGATCTTCTTGAACTTTGAAAATATGATATTCTGTAAGTTGACAAACTGATCTCCAAATGATAGAAGTCCATGCAGCTGCATATGAGTGTTCTGATGATCCACATTTACCAGAATAGACAATAAATCATCAATATGTAGGATACAATTAACCCTGTGAATGAGACAGATGTTCTCATAAGATCTATGGAAATGTGTTTTAATTGTTGAATTAATGGTTATATCTTTAAATTGAAAAAAATGAGATATTGAGAAACCTTGTCCCACTTTTTAAATAAACAATACCAGATAATTATTGCCTTATTTCCTCCACTGCTGAGGAATGACTGTTAATGCACTTTAACATATTCAGAAATTGTTCTGGAAATTGTTTCTTTTCTTAGCTGACAGAGGTGGAATTCCTAACTGATTCACCTTTAAATAACTTGAATGGCTTTCTGTGTGCCATTAGCACTACTCCTGTTGACCATGAAGCCAGCATAATCTTCATTCAGAAGTGCAGTTATCTTAACAATGATTGTACCATCCCAGCCTGACATCTATACTGAAGGAAGATACTGTCTGATATGATGAGGGTTTCCTGTCATGTTTCAAAAGTGGAACCATATAAGATCAGTACCACCAAAGAGGTATAATTATTAATCTACCTGCTGTTTGCATGACTGTACCACCACAGAGGTATAAATGTTAATCAACCTATTGTTTGAAGGACTGTACCACCAAAGAGGTATAATTGTTGATCAACCTACTGTTTGAAGGACTGTATCACAAAAGAGGTATAATTGTTAATCTACCTACTGTTTGAAAGACTGTGTGCAGCAAAGATGTAGAGCACCCTGATAAACTTCAGCAGGGGGCCCATCATATCTGACAGTTAATAGGTTTAAGAAACACCATAATTTCAATTCCTTTTTCTTGAGTTAAGTGTTACTGTGTTCCATTCATTTGTTCTTATAAAACCTTAAGCCCCATGAGTTGAATGAATGCCCTGATGCTTTCCACATGCTTCTTTCTTCAGTCTGTTACTCACTGAAATATTTCCTGAATACTGATAACATGGCTTGTAGTCCTGGCCTGGAATCAGGATGTGTACAGTCCTTCAGTAATAGCATCCTGTTAAGGACTCTTTGCATCTTTAGATCCATAGCCTAGTAATTATGAGCTGCCAGCTTCATAGGTATTACCTCTGATGGGAGTGTTCCCTGAAATTTCCTCAACTTTAACTGCAGTCCTCTGAAGTGCAGTTCTGCAAGAGCAGTTTAGATGGTATACATTCCAAATCCAAGAGTGTGGTATCTGTGTTCCTAAGTACAGCAGTCTTAGAGTTAGCATATACTAAATGGCAGGGATAGGGATACATTGCCCCTGCCCAAAGGTATAAGAAGACAATGTCCCCCCAAAAATGCTTTTAAAAGGTAACATCAAGTTTTGGATATCATTGTTGTTTCTTGGGATTGCAGCTGGGACTTTCAATATCAGCTCTTGTACTCCTGATAGGAGCTGTCTGATTTATCATCTAATAAATATTGAGCTTTACTTTTCAAGTCATTTAAGATTAAGACATAAGCCATGTTTCATGTTTGAAAAACGCTATTATCTAATTTTCAAATGCAGGACATTATGACCTCTTACTCCTCATTCTCTTGATTTCTGCTTCTATAGGTCCCAGATTGGGAGATTATCCTCTTAAAAACCTTTTATAAGTGTTCCACTATATTCCAGTTAAACATTCAGAATCTCTGTGAATTAACAAAGTAATGTCCATTAGTTTCGTCAGAAGATCCCCACAAATTCATTTACTGGATGCAGACCTGGTACAATCTCCACTCTTTTAGTGGAGTGAAATTCAATCCTCAGACTCACTAGATAAGGAATAATCATCCAACAGGGATCCTAAGGAATAATTATATAACAAGGATGATAGATTAATCTGAAAATATCCTAAGCTTTCTAATAACACGTGGGAGACAAGAGACAAGAAGTCTGTCAATTGCTCCACATACTACTACTACATGCCGCACATACTACTACATGTTCCACATACTACTACCACGTGCTCCACATACTACTACATGCTCCACATACTACTACCACATGTTCCACATGCTACTACCACATGCTCCACATGCTACTACCACATGCTCCACATACTACTACTACTACATGCCCCACATGCTCCACATACTACTACATGCCCCACATACTACCACACATTCCACATACTACTACCACATGGTCTACATACTATCACATGGTCTACATACTACTACCACATGTTCCACATACTACTACTACCAGGCGCTCCACTTACTACTACTACATGCTCCACATACGACTACCACATGTTCCACATACTACTACCACATGCCCTACATACTACTACATGCTCTATATACTCAGACTCATACATCCACTTTGTATCTTATCACTTCTCCTCATACTGCACTAATTTCCTAAACTCTTACGCTTCCTATTTCTCTCACACCATACCACTAACTACAATTCCTCCTCCTCTTTATCTTCCTGCTCATTTCCATAGGTTCTCCTTTCCTATCACTTTTATTATCAGTTTTTAAGCTACATTCTACTTGTCTGTTTGTAAATTATTATAAACCTCAAAAACACTCTAGTTTGATTTTTTCCCTGCAGCCATCATGCTATAAACATTAACTTTTATTGTATTTTATTTTTCTATTCAATAATGTCAGTTAATGCTAATTGCTTTCTTTTTTGTGTTAAATGCTATGTTTATGTAAGAAATATTTGAAAATCATGTAAATAAGCTCATGTACAGATGTTTTACCCTGCAATTATAAATATGCATCATGTGTAACTTAAATGTGGAGCTTTTCTCCCTTGGCCTCCACTGAAAATGGGTTTTACCAAGTCAAGTGTTTCCCGGTCAACAAAGACAAATAAATTCTCCCCAGAAAACTGATTCTAGGCTAGCATCAACCAGATTCTCATCACAAATGGTATGACAGACAGCTTTAGGCCAATTGAACCTATATGGTCCAATAGGGTTTCACTCCCACAATGGGTCCTGCTTTGAACTATGACAGACAGGGTCATTATGCCTTCTGCATCCAACAGGACTTACCTAAGATGAGAAATCAAAGTAGAAGACATTTTCCTACTTGTAGCCTTGATTCTACATTGGCCATGAGTCTCCTTAGCTGAGCATTCTACATTTTCTGTCACACATTGCACTAGTGGTTAAACCCTTACTATTAATATTGCAGTTTCACACTTCTTGCATGATTCAAAGTGCTAGTTTATTCATACTCCTGTTGTTAATGAGTGCTTAGCAGGGTTCTCAATCCACAACTTAAGTTGAATTAATCATCTAATTTTGTGCATCGTGGAAGAAAATATGACTGGGTTTGATTTGAAGACTGACAGAAGTGACATGTTTTTTTCACTTTTCCTGCTGACATGGGTTGTATGATTTGTTGCTATAACCCACTGTGATGAACCTTCTGATTTTATTTATTTATTGTATAACGTTGTTAAGCAGTTAAGTACACTAGACACAAGTGTCCCTTTTCAGAGTGACCAGAGAGTACTGTCTGGTCAAGCAGCTTGCTCAAAGTAACAAAGTAGGCACATGGAAGTGGAAAGAATCATACCCTTTATCTCAGGAAGCACATATTAACTGCTCAAAGCCTTTAACCCTATATGCTAATGGCCAAAATAATTTCAGATCACCAAGACTTATCAAAAAATGTGAAAATTCAATAGTACTGCACATAGTGACAAAATAACCCCAGAAAAGTGAAAAATGAGGTGAGTGTGCTGAATGAAGACAGACAGGGAGAAATAGAAAATGAGTCCACTTAGCTTAAAGAGGAAAACAGTAACAAAAACTGTTTGACTCATAAAAGCACTACAGGGATATCAAGGTTTCAGAGTCATGTGTAAAATGAGTGAGGTCATGGAAGTCAAGTAGAAACTTAAAAAACAGGAAATGATTGGACTGGACTGGGGAGAAGTCTTGAGTGAAAGTATTTTGTTAAACTAAACACATTTTGAGGGGGTTGTATGTAATCCCTCTATCCATGTGAGTTTCCTTAAGACATTCTGATTTCCTTCTACCTACCAAAATATGCTGCTTAGTGCCTACTCTAAATTATCCATGTATGTAATTGTTACTGCTGCTCTTGTGGCCTGGGCTACGACTGGAAATGCTCTCCAAGAATTAATCTACTAACCTGAATTAACAACTCGTTAATTAAATAAAAATAAACTTTCAGAACACTTCCTGGCATTTGAATACATTAGGCAAGGGAAGTGGGAGTAGGGGACTTTGATGAGTCAGAAGAAACCAGGTTTCATGTTTTAAATCAGCTTACTTTAGAGTCATATTGTCTGCAGCATGTCCCAAGATGGCGGTTTGAATAGAATACTCTACTTATCAAGACAGGCTGATAGTCTACTACTGCTGTAAAATATGAATAAACTAACCAGGCAAGCAACCACGTTGGATCATAAAATAAATACAAAGCATTCAAGAACTGATAACCAGGTAGCTAAAGTCTCCAAAGGAACTTTATTATGAACATGAATGGTTAATCATTTTCATCTAAATGAAAATAGACACCTCCACAACCACATAAAATAATAAATCTCCTGCTAAATGCCATAAAATCTTATAGACACACCTCCCTATTTATATGTATAACCAGAAACAATGTAACAAATGTCTGCCAAATAATTTAAAGCAACAGGCACATCAATAGCTAAAAATGAAAAGTAACAAACAAGTCAATGCAACATCAATGAAACTTGTCACATTAAAAACACATACATTACAGTTTAGAATATCTATATTTAAGCTCTCTAGTTATTGAAATATCCTCATTTAAACTAGGCATACTAGTGGCATCTAACCATAGCTGCCAAATCAACTCTTTATGCACTAAACAGTTTTGCAAGTCACCTCAGTGGTTATCCAAATGCGCCCATTCTAAAACACAAAATTTAAACATACTGAAGTTGTTACAAGTCATGGCATGTCTTGCAAGGGCGCTGTTGTTTTCCTTCTTGCCAGTACTGTGTAAATGTTGATAAATGCGTTTAAGTGCATTATTTGTCTTTCCAACATAAAATGCTGGACAAGACTGACATCTAGCCAAATAAACTAGCTTCGAAGTGTAGCATTAATACCTACCTGTAACAATCCATTTTTTTATTTTATTCCATAGCATGCCACTATATTCAGATTCAACATATGCACATTGTTTACATCGGCCACATTTAAAAGAATATCACCAAAGCTAGGATTACCCTTTGGTCTCTAATATTTTCTTAATATTTGCCCGGTTTTTAAAAGTACATGGTTGATTTTCAAAACAACTCTTAAACATCCTCATTTTGCAAATTTTGCTTTCAGCCTTTTCATGTAAGTCATGTCTTTGATGGCTTGAATTCTCTTGGTTAGAAACCTCTGTGGTTTCTCCAGCTGCTGCACATATCTGGTGAGGCACATGCAGAAGGGAATACAACGGAGTAATGTCTTACCTGGTCTTAGATGTGATGCCCTTATTTATGAGATGGGCAGTGTAGAAGGCTTTCCTTACTAATGTGGACACATGGTGATTGAAGTTTAGATTGCTGTCAGTCTGCATTCCCAAGTCATGCACCATTGCATTTGAGCTTAGAGAAGTGCTGTCTATATTGTAACTAGCAGGGGCTACTTCTCTGCCAAAGGGAGGCATCTTTTTGCTTTTAGTTTCAGTCCATGGTCCTCACATCGTTTGTCTATGGAAGTCCCTTCTGTAATTTGATGATGCCATTGGAGGACTCTATGATTGCTCCAGGTTTACAATCATCTGCAAACTTAGTAAGCCACAGGCCATCAACTTTTGACTGGACTTCAGAAAAATAAATTCCAAAGAGTAGACAGCCCAGTTCAGATTATTGTGGTACACTACTGGTAACTGGTCTACTGGTTGAGGTGGATTCCCCAACTTTAACAGCGTGCATTTTGTCAGTGAGCCAGATTGCAACCCATCCAGTGATGAATGGGTTGATAACCAGATGGGAGAGTTTCTCGATGATCCCTGACTGGGGAATTGTGTCAAACACCTTGATTAAATCAAGACAGGCAGTGTATACTGCTTTACCCTCATCCAGAGCTTTGGTGACTTTCTCAAACAAGTTTACCAAGTTAAATAAACAAGATCTACTTTTGTCGAAACTAAACTGGGTTGGGTCAAGAGTCTGAAGGTTGCCTATGTCCTGGTTTATAAGGTCCATGATGATTCTTTCCATGGCCTTGCAGATAAGGCTGGTCAGGCTAGTGGGTCTATAGTTCCCAGGGTCGGTTGATGGATGCCCTTTGTGCAACAGGATTACTGTTTTGTTCTCAACTCCTCTGACACAAAACCAGTGCTCAGGCTGTGGTTAAAGAGACAGCTAAATAGTTCCATTAGGTCTTGTTTTTGATTGTTTAGTATGCAACCTGGGATGTTATCTGGTCCCACAAAAGCCATATTTTTGTCCTTGGAGCACACTTGAATAACCTGTTCTTTGGATATAAATTGTATAGGATAGGTATCAGGAATGCTATGGGGTATGGCTGGTGGGGACAGGGGGTAAAAGTTTTGCCATATCTGTCAGCCAGCAGGTTAGCAAGTTCTTCAGGATCCTTGTGAGGGGTGACATCCACTATAGGTTCGGCACACAGTATTCCCTTTGAGGTTTCAGATGTAGCTAAAGAATGCTTTATGAGTGTCTTTAGATAGGAATGCCAGTCTAGTCTTGTAACTTCCTTTGGAGGACTTTAAAAGGTTTCTGGTTTGCTTGTTTAGGCTGTGTGGGGCAGTCTTCCTTTGCTGATGTTCCTTCTTGTTCTTAGATATCAGTTTCATTCTTTTGTTATATAACTTATTTATATTTGCAGTCCATCAGAGTGGCTTGTTTTTGCAACAGGACCCGGTTTTAGTCCTGTCAGGTACTGCTGAGTCAAAACATTTCCTTAAGTGGCTATATAGGGCATTTGTGTACTTCTTCACATAGGAGTTATTGTTGCCTGTGTTAGCAGGGGCTTCAAAACAATTTATACCATTGCTTTGGAGGCGATAGTTTGCTTTGGAGAATTTTTTTAAATTTTTTTCACTCCTGTGGGGGTGTCAGTTCCGACCTTTGATTCAAATGAGACAGATTTGTGGTCTGACTTAACTAGGGACAGCAGCACACTGGGGATAGTGCAGTAGCCCCCCCTCATGTTGGTATGTACAAGGTCTAAGATATTTGAACCCCTTGTTGGGGTGCAGACTAACTGTTCCAGTGCATTTGAGTTAACGAAGTTCAGGAACCTCAGTTCAGTCATGCTTGTGCTCATGTAAGCTGCCCAGTCAATGGATGGGTAGTTGAAGTCTTCCATGACAAAGGGATTTGATTGTATACTGTACAATTCAAGCAAATACAGGTAGGCAGTGTGTTTCTCCTTGTTTATAGTGGGGGACTTATGATGTAGTAGGGTATTTTGCCTATAGTTATTTGCACCTGAAGTAGCTCAAGAGAGTCGTACTGTTTCACCACTTGTGAGCTGTATTTGGATTTAATGAAAATGGATACACCTCCACCTTTGGTTCTTTCAGGCTCGTTTTAGGGTCTGAATGTGTGGAAGGGATTGTAACCTTGCTTGGCCTAGGTACTCTCCACGGTCTTGAACTAAGTCTCAGTGACTGCACAGACGTCAGCATCCTCCAAGGTGAGGTGTGCTTCCAGGGAATGCAGCTTACTGTTTAGGCTCATAACATTAAGCAGCATGACCTTGAGTTTGTCTTTAGAGTATTTTTTTAAAGTCAGAAGTTTTGTTGTTTTGACATAGCCAAAAAGAGCTCTATGGGGGAGGCAAGTGTCTTTGCCAATATCCTAAAGCCTTGAAGAGACAAGTGAAGGCCATCTCTGGCAAAGCATTGAGGTCTGTTGACCATGTCTTCCCAGTCTGACAGGTACTGCATCCCCTTGGACTGACGCCAGAAGCTAAGCCAATTGTTAAAATCAATAATTTTTTTGTCTGTACTGTGGCATCATCCTAAGTGAATGTAGAATGATGCTTAGGGCTAGGGACATACCTGCCTGGCACACATAATCTGAGAGCTCTACCATGTGTCTCTTCATACAGTCCAGAGAAGTACTTCTCAAGTCATTCACTCCAACATGCACTATGACAGAGTCATAACGGTAATTGCTGCTGAGTGACTTGAGAGCGTGTGTGACTTGGCACATCCTGGCACTAGACAGGCAGCTGACCATGACCTTCTCCTTGTCCAGCCTGGTGAGATTGATGTCTGCGTGTCTCACTATTGAGTCACCTATGACTAGGAAATTTGGTTTAGAAGTGTTTTGCCTAAGGGTCTTGATTGCTGAGATACTGTTATATGTGTTGTTTTGTGTACTGGTGGATTCTGTTTGTGAAGTACTATGTGAGGGTTGACTGCATTTGGGAGGTCTCTGGTCTTTTGGTAAACTCTTGGTGAGTACTTCTGCATATCTGGGTTATGTGTCTTGACTTTGTCTTGTGTAGAGAGGAGAGGTGTGTGAGCTGACAACATATTTGATGTCTTGTTTATTGTTACATGAGAGGACTGATTCAAGTTTCATGGTGCACTTACATCTCTCACAAACTGTATTTGTTTGCTTTAGGAGCAGGTGGTTGTCAATATACATGAGGCAATTGCTAAATTATCTCAGGTTGCCCATGTCAATCAGGCTGGCTAGAGAAATGTTAGTAAATTGGCTGTCCATAGCAGCAGGTAATTCCTGGTTTGTGGGAGGGAAAAAGTTCAGCTGTTACTCTGGGATTACCAAGGGTACTTAACATTTTATAGGATTAGCAAAGAAAGTGGGTGACACTTGACAGTGCTTAACTGAGCTGTCTGCAGTGCAGCAGTGCACAACAGAGTTGCATGAAGAGCAGCAGAGAAGCCTGAATGGGTCTCGCTGAGTGGTGTTCAGGGGAAAAAATGTGATTCTAAGTATTTGTGTCTATACAAGGCACCACTAACCTCTGTTGGGCAGTGCACAGCTCCGCCAAACTCTGAGCAGCTCTGCCAAACTGACAGCAAACTTGTGCAAATGTGGTACTCAATTCCAAGTGAATTTAAATAGTTCTAACGCAATCTACCAATAGAAAAGTCCCTCACAGATATTTTATTCCAGAAATCTTCAAATCACAGCTGCAAAAACAGTACAAAATGAAGCAACAGTTCTGTGAAATACAGTACACAACTGCAAAAAAGAGGCTTAAATTCTACTTATTTGTTGAAGATTTCAGTGGATGCCTTGGATTCTCTTAGATGCACTTCAGATCTCTGGCTAAGAATGCTGAACTCTGAGCAGCTCTGCCAAACTGAGCCAACCCCCTGCAAATGCGATGCTTAAATAGAAACAAATTTAAACATTTTTAACACAATCTACCAATAGAAAAGTCACTAAAATCTTCTATCAGTAAATGCTACAGTATAATCTACTATTCCAATCAAGATCAGGCAAAGAAAACTCTCCATAATGGCTAGAAGCATTGATCATGTGTTTGACAGACATATTCAATCATCACATACAACTACAAATAAGATATGCCTAATTATGTATGTTAGAAAGTAATGATTAGACCTTCCATGACATTTGTTAATTTGAAGGTGCTTCTGTTTTGTGTAATGGACTTTAAGAGAGACAGACTGTGAAAAAGGGGTCTATATTCAAACACCGACAAAGCCGTTAATTAAACGGTCTAATCAGCAAAAATGCCATTGATAGAACTCAATTTTGTGGGGGGGGGGCTGCACCACCCCCCCGCTAATTATATATACCAACTCCGATATCGCACTACAGTGAGGAAAGGGCAAATTTTCTGATCTTCACTGTGCCGCAATCTCACAAAACACACTTCTATCTTCTATCACTGGCATTTTTGATGATAAGACCGTTTGATTAATGGCTTTGTCGGTGTTCTAATATAGACCCGAAAAAAAGTTGGTGCACAGATAACAGTTAAGAACAAGAAGAAATGTTATGGCAAATAAGAAAGCAGGTCATAACCCAGGACTGAATAAAAAAGTTTTACTGAAAGATATTTCACTGAATTAAACAGTGTTGTGAAATTTTACTATACTAGAATGTTGTTACTTAACTTTTTTTTACATGGTCACATGATGCAATCAGTTGTTTCAAATGCAGTTAATACAGTCTGGTTTTACTCTGATGAAGTCTTTGTGTAATAAAACTTGAAAGAATTAAATCTTACTCTATCTTCAGTAACTTCTTTGTTGAAGTGCTTTTGGAATTCTATGGGTATGTGACTCAATTAAAACACAATGGATGCAAATCAAATTGATGATCATGAAATTGTTGACTTGAGCAGTTTCCTGACTAACCCATTTAAGGCAGAAAATGTGTTTGTTAATGCACTTGGTATGTGTGTTTGCCTTTGAGGAGGGTGAGGTAGTCATAGTTGGTAAACGCTTGCAACTAGTAAAATAAGACACAGGGAACTATGGCAGTAAATGTCTTGTGTACATAGGTTCATAGGTAGGTACTAGGCTATCAGCACTGGGGCCTATATAAGCCTAGCCAAAAAGATTCCCTGGCTTTCACCACCCAAGAAAATTATTTTCCTGTGCCCCTGTTGAGCAGTGCCGCAGAAGTGATCCCTGAGGTAAATTTTCTATTTCCCATCCAGTCGTCAAGATTTTTCTTAAAGGGGGCCAATGAGGAGCTTTGCTTGACATGAATGGGTAGCTTGTTCCAGAATATGGGAAGTCTCTGGGACAGGAATCTATCCCTCCAGCATGTTCTGTTTATAGTGGTGACAAGGTTTAGGTCCCTGGAGCGTGTGGTATGGAGAGACTGGGATTTATTTAAGTGTAGCATGTCCAATAGTTTGACATAACTTTGTATGTTAGAAAGAGATCACCTCTGAGTAGGCAATGTGTGATAGAGTAGAGCTGGAGTTTTTTGAGACGGTCTGCTTATGGCATCTGTTTGAGGCCAGTAATCCTCTTAGTGAGGTATTTCTGTGGCCTTTCCAATTGTTGTAGGTGTCTTGTGAGATACATGCCAAACGGGGCATTGTACTCTATAATGGGTCTGATGAGGGATGAGTAGAGAGGAACAATGACCTCCTTTTTTCTAGAGGAGAACCCTTTTGTGATGAGGTGTGCCATGTAGAAAGGATTTCCTGACTACTGTGGCGATGTGGTTATCAAAGGAGAGACTACTGTCCACCTGTGTCCCGAGGTCTCATCACACTTTTGGTATTTAGTGAGCTACCACCTATGTGGTAGTTCATGGGTACCAAGTTTTTCCCAAAGGGGATGACAATGCACTTCCTGGCATTGAGCTTGAGGCCATGACTTTGACACCAAGCATCTGTCTCTGTGAGGCCCTTTTGTAGAATGTCTACATCATTAGGTGATTCTATTATGGTGCCCAGTTTGCAGTCATCTGCGAACTTTGTTAGCCAAAGACCTTCTGTGTTGGCCTGCACTTCAGAGAGGTAGATGCTGAACAGGAGGGGACCCAGGACTGAACCCTGTGGTACTCCACTCATCACTGATCTGAAATTGGACTTGGAGTCAGCTACTTTTATTGTGTGGGTTCTGTCAGTGAGCCAGTTGGCCACACATCTTGTCACATAGGGATTTATGCCCAGTTTAGTGAGTTTATCTATAATTCCAGAGTGGGGGATGGTGTCGAAAGCCTTGGCAAGGTCAAGATAGGCTGTGTGCACTACCTTGCCCTCGTCTAAGTCTCTGGTGACTGCTTCAAAGAAGTCAATCAGGTTTAGTAGACATGATCTACCTTTTACAAGCCCAAACTGAGTGGGGTCCAGGGTTTGGAGAGTTACCTACGTCTTTGTTTATAAGCGCCAAGATGATACGTTCCATGGCCTTACAGATCAGGCTCGTCAGGCTAATGGTGTGGCAGTTTCCAGGGTCCGTGGTGGCATCCCCTTTGTGGAGTGGGATAACCGTCGCTGTGTGCCATTCAGTAGGCACATAGCCGGAGGCGAGGCTATGACTGAACTAGGTACTTAGGTGGGGTGCCAGTTCATTCTGTAGTCCATGCAGTACACAGCCTGGGATGTTGTCTGGTCCCATGGATGCTGTGTTCTTGGCTTTGGAGAGTGCGGTCTTTACTTGTTCATCCATGATTACAGGGGCTTTGCATTATTTCAGTATTAAGATGGGCCCTTTGGAGGGTGAGAGGGAGGGTAAAGTTAGCAATGAACCTATCTGCCAGGATGTTGGCAATATCGGTTGGTTCTGTATATTTAGTGCCATTGTGCTGTAGCTCAGAGCAGATCTGAGTGTTGCCATTGAGATTGTTGACATAGCTGTAGAATGGTTTGTAGTTGTCTTTGGAATCAGTGGCGCTTTTATTTTCATAACTGGCTTTGGAGGATTTTATGAGGGATCTCAGCTTCTTGCTGAGGCTGACCAGGGAGTTCCTCCAATCTTGGGATTTTACTCTTTTTTGCAACAGCTTTGTCCTTCTGTTGTAGAGTTTGTTTATTGCAGGGGACCACCAGATTGGCTTCCTTTTTTTGAAGGATAGCATCTTGGTTCTGTTGGGGATGGCACAATCCATGCAGTCATGTATGTGCTTATACAGTGCATTTGTATAAGATTCAGCAGTCATACCTCTATTTTCCATCTGCATGGGTGTCGTGAAGTTTGCCACTTCTGTCTTAAGAAGCATGAAGTTGGCTTTGGAGTAGTTTTTGATAGTTTCCTTAATGGGTGGTGGGGGTGGGATATGGATGTCTAGGGTGATTAGCTTGTGGTCGGATCCGACCAGTGAGGAGTTGACCTCTGGCGTAAAACACCGGTTACCCATATTGGTAATGACCAGGTCCAGGATATTGCTGCCCCTAGTGGGGGTGTGGACAAGCTGATCCAAGGCGCTGGAATTTATGAATTCCAGAAAACGTTGAGCGAATGAGTTGGTACATGACTAGTTTTCCCAGTTGATGGTGGGGTAGTTGAAATCACCCATAATTAAGATATTTGGTTGTACCCTAATATTTTCCAGTATCTTAAGAAATGAGGAGTGGGAATCCTGGGGCATGGTGGGGGATCTGTAACAAGCTAAAATTGGATTGCAGCCTTGCCCAGTGTTAGTTGCACTTGGATAATTTTGGGTGCATTATGTTGAGCAACTAGCCTGGAGGTGTGGATATCCTTAATGAATATGGACACACCTCCGCCTTTAGTATTTCGGTCCATGTTAGGTGGCCGAAAGGTGTGGTATGAATTATAGCCTGGTAATGCAGGGTTGCTGTCTGGAGTCTTGAACCAGGTCTCTGTCACTGCACAGATGTCAATGTTCTCAATTTTAAGGAGTGCCTTGAGTGAGTGCATTTTGAGGTTTAGACTTCTAACGTTGAGTAGCATTACCCTTAGAGTTTGCTTGCTTGTACCTGTTACAGTGGTGAATTTGACAATTCAACCTTGCCTAAAAAAGGCACTATTGGGGTGGCAAGAGCCTTAGCCAGTATACAGAATCCCTGGGGTGACAGTTGCAGGCCATCTCTGGCAAAGCATCGTGGTCGACCATGTTGTCCCAGGCAAACAGATACTGGATGCCCTTAGAATGACACCAGAAGCTTAGCCAATTGTTGAAGTCAATCATTTTGTCCTTGTACTGTGGTATCATTTTGGGCGATGGCAGGATGCTACTCAGGGCTAGGGTCATACCTGCCTCTGCTCCAAGATACAAGAGGTCCTCCATGTCTTTTTTCATGTAGTCCAGGGAGGTACAGCTCGGGTCATTCACACCAACATGGACAATGACAGAGTCATATTTGTACTTGTTGTGGAGTGACCTGTGTGGGACATCAGTGTGCCTGACTATAGAGTCATCTATGATTAGTGTTTTGGGTATATTGTTTTGCCTTATGGGCTAAGGCTGAGTGGCACTCTGATTTTGTGGGCTATGTGTCATTTGGGTAGTGTTGGGGGGTAGTGGTTGTCTGCGTTTCAGCTTGAGAGGTCTCTGTTGCTTGGGCAGATTTTTATTGAGAGCCTCTGTGAATGTGGGTGCATGCTTTGTG
This sequence comes from Protopterus annectens, assembly GCF_019279795.1. Lineage (NCBI taxonomy): Eukaryota > Metazoa > Chordata > Ceratodontiformes > Protopteridae > Protopterus > Protopterus annectens. Next base: position 1,093,292,370 of record NC_056735.1, on the reverse strand, counting down.
TTTCTATGTGTGGGTTTTGGTAGTGTGGGTTTTGAAGGACTATGTGTTGAGTGTGGTGTGGTGTAGATGTTAACCTTCTCCTCTTGACTGTCTAGTCCAGTCTTGGCTGGAGAGAGCTTAGCTTCCAGTTTGGCTATATAAGTGCATCACTCACAGGTTGTAGTGTTGGGTGATAGAAGGTGAGGGTTGTCAGCGTACATGAGGCAATTGCTACATTGCTACATTGCCCCAAGATGCCCAGATTCATCAGGTGGACAGGACAAAACACCGGGAGCTGACCCATGGACATGCCAGGATAAGTGCTTATTTATTTAAGTACTAAGAACTGTTTTCCTCTTGACAAGTGAGGAAAGTCGAGTGCTGTAGTAATTTGTAGTTTATTTAGGGCTTACAATGAGTTCTAAGCAAGTGCTGAGCACAAGGAAACAATTTGGAGTTATGAAACCAAAAAACTGGGTAGTTCTAGCTAAAACTAGCTAGTTTTGGCATCAATCCCAAGGAGAGAAGCAGGCCACGGCCTGTTTGGTGATACACAGTATTGTCCCAGATGATGCAAGGGTCTACAGGCTTGTAGCCTTTTTCTGGTAGATGCCTCGAATAGCAAACAGACCAATCCGGTATGTTAAGCACAGACACTCACTCTCCAATGAGAAAGAGTCAGGAATCAATGCACCTACTCTCACCAGGATCAGAATATAAGCACAGATTCTAAGCTGTCACCTATAAAGCAGTGATTAAGCTTTCTGGTGATCAGCAGTCTCCAGGAAATAATGTAACTTCTCTCCTTCTCTCACCAGGAGTAAACAGAAGCACTAATCCCCAGATGACTACATAGCTATTTGCCAGAGCTGCTCACATTACTATGTGGGGAAAACAGAAAGAAGTTTCTGTAAAAGGATTCATGAACATAATTACACCATTTAACATTGTAATTTGAATAATGCTTTGTACAAACACAGTAATAGTTGTCAGTCTCTCATGAAATTTTACTTTGGGATTATTGAAATAGTTAAAAAAAACCTGAGAGGAGGTTTTTGGGAAAACAATCTAGCTCTGACAGAGTTGTACTGGCAGTTAAGATTAAATGTGGCTTCACTACCTGAGTTGAACGAGTCTAAAAACCTTATGCCAGTATTGAGGAAAAGAACATTGATAATTTAAATATCTAAATGCTCTTATTGATTTCTATATTGATATTTTTATATTAATATTTACATTTTTATGGACATTACTGTTTAAAATTTTAATACATTGCATTAATTCTGCCTCCTTGCTAAGTACCACATTTTTGGCTTAAACTTTTAGCATTTTTATATAGTGTCATGGCAGTATTCATAAATATATTTTGCATAATATTAAGCCAGTTAAGTTAATGCAATTCTTCAAGATATTTGTTCATGGATTTAGTTTATTTATACTTGGGTAATGATTCAGTTAGAATAGCCCCTCTCAATAGTCATGGCCTTCAGTCCCTCGTCCTCAATACTTGTTCTTCACTAAACACCAAACAGAGGTGCAAAGTCTCCAGCTGCTTTTATCTTTAGCTACATTGTGTGCAGCAAACAATGAGCAAAGGGGAATACAAATATAAAAGAGAATAAAATCTGCCATTGCAGACTAGTAAGCAGCATACAATTTCTAACTGTGGAGTACTCCTACACATAGTTTTTGTTGGAGAAACCTTCCAGTCCTTGAACAAGGGTGCCTGTATGTTTACCTTATTTTCTTGGCTGTCCTTTGATAATTAGCTAGGTTAGCAGAGTGCCTTGGATTCTCCCCTGCTACTTTAAATTCCAATTGATGGTTTCCCTCCCTTCCCCACCCCCTAAGTGATTGCTCAGGTACAACACACCAAAGGTTTTAAAAATCCTGGATGCCATATTTGCTCTAATTGCAGCTGAAAACCCTCCAGGTGTAGCATCTCTAGTAAGTGTCTCTGGACTAGCTGATAGTTTTTTTAGATAAGTTCTATTTGGAAGGTGTAGTCCCGGCTCGCTCACTTCGCTCCCCTCCCACCCCCCATATCATTACCTTTATACCTATCCATACAACCACACCCCCTCACTTCCTCCCAAATTAACCACCCCTCTACTTCCTGTTCTCATACTACCTCCCTTCTTTGCTCCTCCCCACACGTACCTACTATCCATTATCAAAGACTACTATACCTTACTCCCACCCCTTCCTCTCATCCTCTGTTCTACATCCCATAAAGTGACATGTCTCTTAAAACTCAAACTATACTCTTCCCTTCTCTACTCCTTATACTCTATCACCTCACCTCCTACCACTCACAGTTACCTACTCTCTATTTCCATCCCTCAAACAACACTCTTAACTCAAGTACTACACCACAACCCTATCTACTAATTTGTCCCTCCACCACTCCCATTCCTAAAATAAAAATATCTCCCCCCTCCCCTTTAAAACAAAAAAAAAAACAAAGTATACTTACTCAAATTAAAACCCCATTACAAACCTCTACTTTTATCTGGAGACATTGATCATGACCCAGGCCCTACAGACACTACCCTGAACAATAACCCCCCCCCGTATCTAAACCTGCCAACCCCTCCAACCCACAAAAACAAGTACAATTCTGCTCTATCAATGTTAGGAGCCTTGTAAATAAAGTTCAAGAACTCCATGCTTGGATAGCTAACTATACTCCTGACATAGTTACCCTAACTGAAACATGGTTAAAACCACACCATCTGGACAGTGAAATCATCCCTCCTGGCTATAATATCCTTAGATTAGATCGACCTAAAAGAAAAGGAGGAGGAGTCTCCATACTCTACTCCAATTGTCTCTCCCAAATCAGTCCCACACTAGACTTACCCTCCTTCTCACCAGCTGAACTCCTACTGACCAACTTCAAACTTAACAGTTTCAACACCATAATTGTCGCAGCAATCTATATTCCCCCTGGTGATAATATTAACATACTTGAGAACATCCTATCTCACCTCTTGCATACCATCCACAATGAAATAATTATACTGGGAGATGTAAATATTGATTGGCTTACAATACAAGCTTCCAACACTACTTCCTGTATAAACCTACATGGGTTTGAGCAGCTAATCACAACCCCAACCTACATTAATAAATCTCACCTACCTAGCTCTCTTCTTGACTGGATATTGGTCTTCTACCCTCAAAACTATCATAACTCCCAAACCCTTCCAAATGGCGTCAGTGACCACTACCCTATAACAGTTACCAGACATACTCCCCACCTTACCGAACCTAACAAATTTATTACTACCCGCTCACTTTCTCATTTCTGTCCTAACTCCTTTATTCACCAACTCTCCAAACTTAACTGGTCTTACCTCACCACTCTTCCTTTAGATGAAGCTGTCCACTCCTTCAGCACTACATTCCTAAACATTCTTAACTCCCTTGCTCCTCTTCGCACAATTAGAATCAAATCTATTACTGCTCCATGGCTCACTAAATCTACCAGAACCCTCATGAAAGACCGGGATAGGATTTGGAAAATGTGGACTAAAACTATGACATCTTCTTTTCTTTAGAAATATAAAGAACTCAGAAATACAATAACAAAATCATCCATTATGACAAAATGAACTTTTACGCCAATCCTCCCTCTACTCTTAAATCAGACCCAAAGAAATTCTGGAGCTCTATTAAACAGACTCTTCATCCAGGAAACCCTTCCTCTCCTAACCCATGTCCCAATGCAACACCTGAAGACATAGCCAACAAATTTAACAATCATTTTATAAACTCAATAACCTCCATAATACATCCCCCCCAGAAACAACACTAGCACCCCCACAAACTCTATACCTCTTCCAAATCCTCCTAACTCCTTCTGTCTAAAAGCAGTATCAACTAACTATGTAAAGTCATTACTCTCTAAACTTAAACCTTGCTCCCCATCTGTTGACAAGCTACCCTCTTACTTCCTGCAGATTGCCTCTGAACCTCTTGCCTATCCTGTATCCATCTTAATCAACCGATCCATTTCTGTATGGAAGAATTTCTTTACTCTACCAATTCACAAAGAGGGCAACTCCTCAGACATATCCAACTTCAGACCGATTGCCATACTCTCTCCACTCCCAAAAATCCTAGAGAAATGCATTCACAAGCAGGTAATGCATTACCTTCACCAGGAAAACCTTCTCACACCCACACAGCATGGTTTCCATCCCAAACATAGTACAACTACTGCACTCATATCATTCATCAACATAGTCTCCCTAGCTCGTGATAACAATAAACTTGTCTCATGCCTATTCCTTGACCTTTCTAAAGCCTTTGACACTATCTCTCACCCACTCCTTCTAGATAAACTCACTAACTTACATTTCTCTCCCCCTACTATCTCTTGGTTCTCCAGCTATCTCTCTACCCACCAGCAATCAGTTAAATGGCTCTCTGCACTATCCTCCCTATTCACTGTACAAATGGGAGTCCCCCAAGGGTCCATACTTGGACCACTACTCTTTAATATTTTCACCAACGTGCTCTACTCCTCTTGTCCCCAGTCATCTCTTGTGCAATATACTGATGAGTCAACTGTTATAACCATTGCTGACAACCCAACTGACCTCCACTCAACTACCCAGGCATCCATCCACACCATTGAGACGTGGCTTAGTGATAACAATCTAATACTTGATCCAAAAAAAAAAATAAGCTGCTACTCTTCCTCCCTAAAAACATCACCACACTCAAAAGTACATTTACCATCTTATCCTGCAACAACACTACCATCTCAGCTGAATCTAGTACTAAATTGCTAGGTGTTACAATAGATGATCAGCTTAAGTTTGATCTCCATATTACTAACTCGGTAAAAAGAACTCATCAGAAACTTGGACACCTTTTCCATAGCAAGAAATACTTAACAAACACTGCCCAAATAACTCTCTCCCAGGCTTTATTACTCCCAAAACTCCTGTACAGATGCCACATATTTACAAACCTAAATTCTACACTTATTTCCAAGCTTGAAACTACCTATAATAAGATCACCAGATTTGCAGCTAACCAAACCTACAAGTCACACCACTGCTTAGCACTACAGAAACTAGACTAGCTAGAATTTCCTCAGCTGCTCCAACTATACCAACTACAAATCATCCACTCTATCCTCTATCTACCCTCCTTCTGACCCAGCCTCTCCACTATCATATCTAAATATTCCCCTGCTAGGATGCTACACAGCTCAAATCAAGAATTATTAGACATCTACAAACCCAAAATGAAAATAGGCTGCCTTCTCTATAACTATAACCCAGCTACATCCTGGAACCAACTCCCCTTGTAAAGAAAATCCCTCCAGCATAGCAAAAGTTTCAAATTAGCCACAAGAAAATACCTAAAAAACAAAGTGGTCTTGCCATTGTAGCCAACCACCCTGAAACCAACATCCTTTCACCTGTTTCACCACCTCACTCTTAATATATCTCTAACACTATTCCCCTGCCTCTTCTACCTCTTCCCTTTCTCTATCTTCAACCACTCTTAATTCTTACAGTCTCAAAACAACCTACCTGTCTAGTCTGCCTCCTATACTCTACCTCCCCTACATCTTCTACTAGCCATTCTTACTTTCCTTTCTTGTTTCCAAACTCCTATACAACTAGATCCTACCCACTTTAAATAAGCATCTGCCTAACAATTAACTCATTTTGCTCTAAGCTTAAATAATATTGTAACTAGTCACATTTTCTTCTAATTGTTTAAAACCTTGTTTGTAACAACTCACATACTTGTCTGCCAATTGTTAATACTCTGTATAATTAAATTGCCTGAGGAACATTTTTGTCTCCAGGTCTGGAAAATCCTATAGTTGATTGTTACTATGTTACTAAAATTTAATAAATTGTTTTCTAGTCCTGAGGAGCTTTTCTCCTCGGGTCTCTGCTGAAAATGAGCCAAAAGCTCAGCCAGATTAACCAGGTTAACAAATGTAAAATAAATAAAATATATAAAATAAATAAATATTGAATTGGTTTTACTTTCTTGACTGTTGATTTGTTGTATTTAATTGACTCAAAACTGTGTGAGAGTTTCAATTGTTTTATAAGAGGTACACTCAATTGATTTCATTGTTCAAATGAAGTCAAGGAGGTCAAGGCTAATATCAGAGGCCTTTAGCTCAACAAGTTTGCAGATGAGTGCAAATTGGGAGTTATCATACATTCCCCCATGACATTAAGATCCTACAAGAAGGTTGAACACAGACAAATGACTGGTGCCAAAGCCATCGATTAAAACTCAGTGTCAAGAAATGCATTATAGTGCATTATATAAAATAGGTAAACTGGTTATTTGTATTAGAGATTGGGCATGAATGCAAAAGAACTTGACTAAATTGACAATTTAGGCACAGGAGAGTAATATGGTGATAAATACATCAAAATAAACATAGGAGATTTGGGAAATAGAAAGATGAATATTTAATACAGCACACAGTGATAGAAACTGTAGATTAATTTAAGTACCTGGGTATATGGGTAGACCCAGCTTTGAATTTTTCTAATTGTATCAACCAATTGGTTAATGATAGTTATAGGTCATTTAAAAAGATTTATAAAGTCTAAGAAATCATAAATGATGAAGTTATTGTTTGCTAGTTACATTAGACCCAAACTTGAGTATGGAATAACAATATAGAAACCTTACAATAACAAGCATGAGTAAACTGGAAAGAGTATTGTGGAACTATACCAAGGGCATCCATGGATGTGAAAATTTCAGTTATTATGAAAGACTAAAATATCTGAACTTATACAGTGTCTCAAATAGACAGGAGACATTATTTAGGTATATAGGACATTTAGAGACAACTACCTCTAAGAGTGTTTGAGGTTATCAAAAAGTAGCAGAGAGTCATCAGTCAACCTACATAGAAGATTCTATAGGAATAGGAAGTGTACTAACTGGTTCTCTTTTAGAGTAGCTGATGCATGGAACAGACTACCAAATTACATTAAAACAAGTTTAGATAATTTTAAGAACAGCTTGGACTCTTATTATGGGATCAACTATTTTGGAATATTGGCAGGCTGGAAGGGCATTATTGCCCATGCTTGAAATTATCTGTATTTATGTATGTATAGTGCATTTTGGGAAAATATCCATCCAGGTTAATTACTCCATCAATAAGACACCCTTAAGTGTTTTCCTGTTAGTTAGGTATCTGGGAACAGATCTGCTTCTAATAATCCAAAGTCAATTTACCCAAAGATGACTTCACTGAGATGAGAACACTGAACCATTACTTTATTGAAATATCATACTACCAAAGTCTTTAACAGATGCACTTGGCCAACATGGAATGAGAACACACCGCAATATGTCAAACTCACCCAGGTGAGGGAGTTATGCCTCCCACGCACACCCAACTTAATATACCAAGTATAGGGATCGCACTGCAGTGAAGAAAAAGGCAAATTTCCCCATGTTGGCCAAATACATATTTACCCTGTTAAAAACTTTGGTAGTGTGATAATTCGGTAAAGGAAAAGTTCAGTGTTCTTATCTCAGTGAAGTCACCTTCGGGAAAGTCAGCTTTTGATTATTAGAAATAGACCACTGGGAACATATGTAGACATTAATCTGGCTTTTCACCAACACATACCCAAGGTAGTAATGAAATCATTCTATGCTGCCTAACCTGTAAGTAAGAGTATGGCATTCAGGCCCAGGAAAGTTATAGTACCACTTTACTCAGCCTTTAACAGACACATCATTGAGTACAATGCCCCCTTCAGCATGTACTTGACCATGCATATGCAACATTTGGAATGCCCACAAAGGTTCCTTAAGAAAAGAATCCAAGGTATTAACACATTGTCCTGTACAGATTGCCTTAAAGCTCTGTTGCTATACTCAGTCTCCTACAGGTTACTGAGAGGTAATATATGCCTGGAATGTAAGGCATCCTCAAATCAAGCCCTGATGGAACTTTTGTACATCTGCAAAATGAATAGCACTAGAAACACTAGATACAAGTATTTAAACTTTGCTTGCAACATAAATTGAACATAATGATGAGACAGATATGTATTGCAAAGGATCACCCTGCTCTGGAATAGGCACGTCAACCACGTGGAGCAGAATCAATCCCTAACTCTATTCAAACATAACGTTGACCACTGGATGTGAAATCAAACATTCACCCCCGGTCTGGCCCCCATGTCTCTGATAGCTAGAAGCTGACAGTTAATATTCCCTAGCATACCCCCCCCACTAAACCTTAAGCAACATCCTAACTAAGATACACCTCCAAATAGACACCCATGTTACAGAGTTACACAATTGAGTTGGGTTGTGTTGCTAGGCTTAAAAAAAGGTCTTGGCGGTCATTAGCCTAGTATGTGCCTATGAATGTAGTGGAAACTGTAGTCAAACATGACAAGATTGAGAAATGAATTGACTTGAATAAGATGATTCTGATATAGCATTTTCCAATGAAACTAGTGAAAGAAGTGGTCTGTTTGATACCAAAGACAACATTGTTTCTGTCACTTTATACTTTCAGCCTGCCTCTGTGACATAAAGGGTAAAACCTTGACTACAAGTCAGATGACCTGAGTTTAAGTAGCAGCTTAGGTGCTAGAACAGCAGGGTGGGGGGTGGCAGCGAGTGGTTCTTGCCAGCCTTAACAGTTCAGGAGAATGGACAAGCTAATTCCCTTTCAGCTTATGGTAGGCTGAGAAAATGTCTACTTAATATCATAAGACATTAGTAGGACCTTGCAAGGGGTGCATATGTGTGTGTGAGAATACCCATTTGTAAAGAAAGGCTGTTAAATGAGGTGCAGTGATGTAGCACTCATCCCACGATCTGGGGTGGGAGTAGAGATGCTAGAAATGCTCCTATATCCCAAGCATATTCCTGATAAAAGATGACTGTTGATACAGGGCAGGACTATCCTTATCTGGGGGACAAGCTGGACTTACATAGACTGGAAGGCTTCACATGGCCTAGCCTAAGTACATGTTAGATAACAGTCTGCATTGGGTTCTAGTTTGAGGACTAAGCCAGACTTACTTGGACTAGGCTGTATTTGGTCTCAGGTTTGGGGACATGTTTCTAAGGGTCATCTCTGGGATACATTGCTAACCTGGGCTTCAACAGTAACATTTATCCTCAGTAAAAGATAATAGTGGGGAACCAGACAAAGGACAATCACCCACAAGCTTGCCTGAATGATGAACCCCCCCCTCCCAGATAGCATTCATCCTGACAGTGGGAAAAGTCTCTAATGATCAACTCACATAGAGAAAAAAAAGACTGCCCATTAGGGAGATACAGATTTCTTAGGATGCTACTTAGAATCTCATTAGCTATGGAGGCATTTTAAAGGGCAGTGGCTCAGATTATTTAATGTCAGCAATTTCAAACAGCCGTCTGAACATCCTCTTATCAGTGTACACTGATGATGCCATCCTCTATAAAGTGCACTCTGACAATGTTAATGTTAGAATCCTGCAGTGGTGCTAGCGTTAAGTATTGTGTAATCTAGCTTGTGTACCTAGATAGGCTGTGGCTCTAATCTCACAGCAATCAACTGGTGTGTGAATGTAGACTCATGTCAGTATAAGCCTACCTACTGCTGTCTTCCTTTAACTATCATTCCGGAGACATTCCGGAGACAATTTTACACCAGGATGTGAGTCCACAGCTCTGTCAGACATACCTGCCAACATCTTATCAGTATACAATGATGATGTCATCCTCTATAAAGTGTATTCTGACAGTGTAAGTTAGACTTCTGTGGCAATGCTATTCTTGCGTTGTATGGAACCCAGTTTATATACCTAGACAAGTATGGTGTTCAAATCTGATCTCAGTCAAATTGTGTGTGGGTTGCTGGTATATTAGATACTCTGTCCAACCTTTTTCACTCTCACTCTAATACCTAGTTGCACTCAAACCCCTCACCTACATGTACAATGTTTTGTATACTACAAATAGTGACATAGTTACATCCACATAAATTCTTGATCATAAGAAGCTATGTATGTTGTTGCCTTACTAAGACATATGTTCTGATAGTGGAGTATATCCACATTCTACACAGTTCTCATTCAACCATCTCAGTGACAGCTGCAATATGCCACAGGTATGAATGTGTATACCTAGCATCTAGAAATGTTATCTGACATACAACAGTATTACTTCATGTTGATTATCTGGGCACATGCTCCTGGGATCCTCAACATGTTGCAATGCTGTGCATATGACATTTTGAGATTCATTTGCAGCGTTGGCAAATTTATTGTATGCACTATTGTGTTCCTATTCGCAAGGGTTATACAGATGTTCCCCTGTAGCATTGTGTGACTGTCAGCATTTGTGTCATTAACTTTTCTGCATGAATCACATTCACCTCAGTTGTAATGTGTCTATATATGGTGTCAAGGCCCTCACCCACACATTTCCACTGACAAACATATAGGCATATGATGTACAACTGATGTAATGACATGAAATGTGATTCCCTAAAACTTCTTGTAAAAGAGGATAATGGGATATATGCAAATCACCCCATAAGGACAGCAAGTGTTTCAGTATATGGCAGTTCTGAATGCCCATGACTTTTTTCTTTTTAAGTCTGTTAATGGACAAATTCAGGCCAATGAAGCCAAACTGCACTAGCTGTGCATATATCTCATTATACTCTTTTACAAAAGGTTTTAAGGAATCACACAGTGAAAACTCTAGCTCGGCTAGGATTCTCTTCTAATTTTTTACTAATTGGCTTCTCTATGTGTCCCGTTCACTCTTTTATTTATTTGTTAGATGGGATATTTTGCAGACACCTTAATGGTTATGGACATCAGTTGCGTACAACAACCCTGTGTTTGTTTCTAAAGGTTAACCAAACAGTTCACTTATGCTGTACATCTAGTGGGGTTTGACTTTATTGGCCTGAATTTGTCCACTAACAGATTTAAAAAGAAAAAGTCATGGGGATTCAGAACTGCCATATAGTTGAAACACCTGATATCTTTAAGGTGTTATTTGCTGTGCCCCCCACACCCCCCAACCATATATACTGACTCCAGGATCGCACTACAGTGGGGAAAAGGGCATATACCTTTTATTTACCTTACAGTACTCTACACATGCCAAATATACTAAGTTCAGTTCAGTGAAATGAGATTCAGTGAAATGGGTTTTTAGTAATTTGTGTTTTCAGCGATGTGGTCGGGGTGAAATGAAATTCAGTGAAATGAGATTCAACATAACAAAGTAGACCCTTTATTTGCATATATCCCATTATCCTCTTTTACAAGAGGTTTTAACGAATCACACAGTGAAAACTCTAGTTCGGCTAGAATTTACTTGTAATTTTTTATTAAAACCAAGAAACTACTCAAGACATACACTTATTCTGATCATGACTTTGCTGCAGTAAGTACCTCATCTACAGGAATGGACACTGATGCTGCACCTGCTGTTTACCAGTTACTAGATGTGACTGTTTAACCAAGTATGACATCAGCATTATCTAATAGTGGCTGTAAAATAACTAGATTTGGTAGACTGGTTAAAAAGCCAGACCAAAGCAGAGACTGAGCTATAGTGTTGCCAGCTAATCATTATAACTTCTTATTGCATGTCATGGTAAGCACTGTTGTTTAGCTATATATGTGCATGCATGTGTCTACCTCAAATAATTTATGTTAATATTAGACATCACTACTTTGTATAGTATAGCATAGTGTAGATTACTGTACATATAAACTAAGTAAAGCAGAGCTTTACTTTACAGGAACAGGTTTCATATATGTTGCAGTGTGGCTTGAAGTGTCCCATAAGGCTATAGAGCATACAGGATGTAAAGTGTTGCTATTTTCATTTTATTTTATTGTATTTTTACATTTATTTAGTGGGGGGGTACTGATCACAGATAACCTTTTGCAAGTACTGCTTGGGAGACATCATTCACAAAGAAGAAGAAGAAAAAAATAGAACAGTGAGGCAGTAAGCTGTGCATATCAAAAACAGAACAGAAAATAACAATATAAATCAAAACTGTATAGTAGTAACTAATAGACATAGCAACAATAATGAGAAAAATGGACATTTACAATTCGCATGGTTGTATTTCAGGTTTACATCATGGTAGAAATGCTGCGGGTTAATGTGAGTCAGGGCAGGGCAGGGTGGGGTAAGTTAGAAAATGGTAGTAGTTGAGCGAGAGTAAGGCTAGTAATGTGGTCTGCTATGTGGCAAGTACAGTTTCATTTGGTGTGGAATATTTTTTAAGTTCAGCTCTGAAGGCATGGGAGGGAGATTGTAGTTCCTTTAGTAGGGGGAAGAATTCCCATATTTAAGAGCAAGGATGGATAAAGCATTGTTGGTGCAGTGTAGCCTGGTTTGTGGGGGTTGGAGTGGGGGGGATGTTTGGAAGAAGCACTTGAGGTATGTGTGTTTAGTTTAATGTCTGATAGCTAACAGTGGGAATAAGTTAGAATGGAGAAGTATGAAGAGGAGAGAGCCTAGTAGCAGACCTACTTTATGCTGAACTGGGAGCAATTTGGCTTTTCTGAGGTTGAAGCAGTGGTGCTTATTAGAGGGTGAGCTAGTAATGAAGCAACAAATTCTGTTTTCAATAGTCTGTGGTGGGTTTTTCTTAGAAGCTGTGGCTTTTACAGGTAGTCCATATTCACGTTGGGCCAGAAGGGCTCCTTTGCCTATAGCTGCCCTGGATGGTCTGAATAGAAAGGTTGAGATTTTCTTGCCTCAGAGTATAACCTTTAACCTCAGTTTTTCTATATGGGTATTGAATGCTACTGTTTCAACTAGCCACAGACTGATGTATTTAAAAGGATTGGTTGTTTTTATTAGTGTGCCACAAAGGATGGTGATACTGAGTGACTTTGAAGATTTGTTTAAGTTTGTGTATGGCACCAAATGCCATGCTTTTTTTCTTTCTTTTTTTTTTTTGTTTTTGTAGGATTAGTTTGTGGTTAGTAACCCAGAAATTGAGGGAGTTGTGGTCTTTTTGTAGTTGTGATTTGATTGTAGTGTGGCTGTTGCTGAACCTAAAAAGTTCAATGACATCAGTGTATAGGATTATTCATAGAGTAGGAAGGTCATGAGATTGTTTGTTAATGAAAACACAGATGAGAAGAGGAGAGAAGCTAGGATAGAACCTTGGGTTACTTCCACCGAAAGAGGTGTGGGCTGAGAGATGGAAGAGCTTAATTTAACCATGAAGAATCTGCTCAACAAAAAATCTTGGAGAAACAGGTCATGGATGCGTTACTAATGACAATGTTCTGCAGCGAGAGAGAGAATTAGGAGTTGTTGCTTGCTAATGTAAAAGAAATTAGTGAGGTCAGTGAATACTGCTCCTGCAAAGTTACCTTCGTCCATGTTGAGGAGAACGTTAGGCATCAAAGTGCAGTCATTGTATTACAACATGTCCATAATTCATGCTGTTTTAGAGTAAGGTGATGGTATTGTTGAACGTAACTTGAGAGTTGGGTATAAATGATTTTTCAAGCACCCTTCCAAGAGTGGAGATGATGGAAATAGAATCAAGGTATGAGATGTTTTGAGGTGTAGGTTGTTTGAGTGGGGGGGGGGTGGTAATGAGCACTGTTTTCCAGATGCTTGGATTTATATTTTGTGCCTGGCAAATGTTAAAGATGTGATGAAGAGACTGGGTTAGAAATTCCATGCAGTGGTAGATAAGCCAGGGAAAGATGTCATCTAAACCTGGAGTGGAGTCTGTGGACGTGTCTTCAAGCAGTTACTGATTTGTAAGTTTTTTTCTTTGCTGTCTTGCTTCTTCAGTGGATGCCATATGAATAAAGTCATTGGTTGCTCACACACTGTCTCATAGATGTTTATAGCAAATGGTAAATATCTATGGGGTGAAACTGAATCCACTTTCCTAAAAATAGCACAATCCCGTTACCCTGGGGACATCTAAAGGTATTTGATGATCTCTTGCAGCTGATGGAACATTTAGTTACCCCAAAAGCTCAACATTTAATGAAAAGTGTTGCAGCTTCTCTAGCAGGTGTTCATATCATTTCTCCTCCATCCAATGCACCTGTAGCTATACTTACTTGTAACTGCAGTCTCCCCTTCTGAGAGTGGGTTCTGCAGCTGCTGCCTTAGGTTCATAGGTTCATAGGTTCATACTAGGCTATCTGCCCAAGGGCATTTATAAGCCTAGCCCATAGTTATGTGGCTTTCGCCACCCCTTTAGTTTGAATAAAAACTATGCCTATCATTTTTCTGTGCCTCTGTCAAGCAGTGACACTGAAGTAATCCCTGGGGTATATCTGCGATCTCCCATCCATTGGTCAAGATTCCTCTTGAACAAGGCCAGCGAGGTGCTCTGCCTCACATGTACCGGGATTTTGTTCCACAGCATAGGGAGTCTCTGGGTGATGAATCTGTCCCTCCAGCACGTTCTGTTTATAACCGTGTCAAGGTTTAAGTCTCCCGCCCTTGTGGTTCTGAGGGATCTAGATTTTTGAGGTGAAGCATATTCATCAAATCTGGGTTTGACATGGCCTTATATGTCAGGCACAGGTCACCTCTGAGCAAGCGGTATGAGACTGAATAAAGCTGGAGTTCTTTCAGTCGGGCAGCATAAGACATATTTTTGAGACCCTTTATCCTTTTGGTGAGGAACTTTTGGGGCCTTTCAAGCTGCATCAGGTGTCTGGTCAGATACATTCGAGCGGGCATTGTACTCAATCATAGGTCTAATGAGTGATGAGTACAGGGGACGATGACCTCCCTTGATCTAGATGTGAATCCCTTCATGATCAGGTGGGCGATATAGAAGGTTTTCCTAACTACTTTAGCAACATGAGTGTCAAACGAAAGACTACTGTCAACTTGGGTCCCCAGATCCCTGATGACTTTTCTGTGCTCACAGGAATGTCACCTATATGGTATCTAGGGGTAACCTTGTTTTTCCCGAATGGTATCGCTGTGCATTTTTAGGCGTTTAACTTCAGGCCATGGCTCCGGGACCAGTTATCCGTTTCTGTGAGGCCCTTCTGGAGGATATCTGTGTCAGATGTGTTTTCGACTATGGCCCAGTTTGCAGTCATCTGCAAACTTTGTCAGCCATAACCCTCATGTGTTTGCTTGTACTTCAGAAAAGTAGATGCCGAACAAGAGTGGACCCAGGACTGAGCCCTGTGGGACACCACTTGTGACAGGCTTTGAGTCTGACATGGCTCCAGCAACTCTGACCCTGTGGGTTCTGTCGCTAGCCAGTTTGCAACCCATCTTGTGATGTATGGGTTTACATTCAAGCTGATGAGTTTTTCGATGATACCTGAGTGGGGTATTGTGTTGAAGGCCTTTGCCAGGTCGAGGTAGACTGTATGGACTGCCTTTCCCTCATCAATGGCCTTGGTGACTGTCTCGAAAAAGTCAACCAAGTTTAAGAGGCAGGATCTGCCTTTGACAAAGCCAAACTGGGTTGGATCCAAAGTCTGCAAGTTCCTATGTCTTTATTTATGAGTTCCATTATGATCCTCTCCATGGCTTTGCAGATAAGGCTTGTCAAGCTAATGGGCGGTAATTTCCAGGGTCTGTGGAGGCACCGCCCTTATGAAGTGGGACCACAGTCGCCGTCGCCACTCCTTGGGCGTATCCTGAGGTGAGGCTAAGATTAAACAGCTGTCCTAACTGTGGGTTTAATTCCTCGTTGAGTTCATGAAGCACACAGCCGGGGACACCATCCGGTCCCATGGATGCTGTGTTTTTGCCTTAGTGAGGGCAGTTCTCACCTGGGCGTTGGAGATGTTTGGGGGCTACAATCCTCTGGAATAGATATCTCTCCTTTTGGGGGAGGGGAGAAGTTTGCACTGAACCTGTCAGCCAGTATGTTAGCAATGTGTGTAGGTTCAGTAATTTTCACATCATTTTGAACTAATTCTGAGCATATCTGGGAGTTTCCTCCTAGGTTTCTAACATAGCTAAAGAAGGCCTTATGATTGTCTTTAGAGTCCTTGGCGATTTTTCTCTCAAAATTTGCCTTTGATGATTTTATGAGAGCTCTTAGTTTTTTACTTATAATGATCAAAGGTGTCTTACCTTTCAAGGATTTTGCTCTATCTTGTAGTAGCTTCCTCCTTTTGTTGTAGAGCTTGTTTATGGCTGGGGTCCACCAGACTGCTTCTGATAAACCCCACACGTGTGAGCAATGCCCTAAATACTTTGCCTGCTTCTGATGTCATCACTTTCATTCTCTCTCTCTCTCTCGCTACTGATAACTCATATCAGGACTGTAATAGCCCAAGAGCAGTACTCTGTGTCTGTGCTGTCTTTTCAAATCCTTTCCGAGACTCTTTTCCCATAATTTTTAGCTGATGCATCTTATGCCAACAGTGCAGAAGTTAAGTCCATTCTCTATTCTTTCAGATATGTTTGTAACAAACACAGAGGAGCATTGAACCTAGAAATCAACCCTTTATTTCTCCACTAAGCATTCTGATAATTTCTGATGATGTTACTTTCACTTTTAGTCCTCCACTAAGCACTCTGATAATTTCTGATGATGTTGCTTTCGCCATAACCCTTTACTAGGCCTACCTTTCAAACCATAAAACAATTCAATTTCTTGCTTTCAGTCCTCTTCGATACTTATACTTGGAAACTGTTCTAGATACAACAAAGACTCTGTGTTGCATTATAGTTGCTCATATGAGGAACGTTTCTTCTTATATGAGTTCTTGATACATTTATAGGTTCATATGTACTTACCAGGCTATTGATCTTTGAAGATCTTAAGAAGCATAGCCTTATATTCTTGTGGCAGCTTTTACCTCTTGTTTTTGCAAATAAATAAACAGAGATGGACCAAACAAGAATATGTTGAGACATTTACATTTCACCCTATCCATGAGGGAAAGGCATGATAAACCAAGGGTGAATTTGTGGTTAGCCATCTATTCATCCAAATTACATTTGAATAGAAAAAGAAAAGTAATTTGCAGAGATGAAGACTGTTCCATAAAAGCAGTATTATTTGTGATGCAAACCAATCCCTCCAACATCTTCTATGTATTTTGCAAAAGAGCTTGAGATCCATTGAACAGGTGTTCATGATACCACTGGACTTGCAAATGTCTAATAGACCAAACAATATAGGGTCTGCTGAAGATCTATGTGCAAGGCAGCGGTTGACTCTTAGTAGCTTGTATAAAACTGAGAGGAAGGACAAGGTTTTGATAGTCTGTGTAGTTTTTCAAATTAGGCCCTTGTTTTTTTTTTAGTGAGAAAACATTGTGCTCATTCCCATTGAGACAAGTGTCTGGACAGGTGCATACAATAAGGGCCATTATGCTCAGTGATTGGCCTAATAAGTGCTGAGTACAGTGGAACCATTACATCCCTGGATCTGGGAACAATACATTTAAATATAAGCTGTGCAATTAAAAAGGACTTAGATTTGTAGAGATCAAAGGACAGTTCATTGTTGAGTTCCCAGATCCCTACCTATGGGGTCAATTCTCATGGATATGTTGTCAATGTGATAGATACAACAGGAGTCAGCTTACCAAAGGATACAATTATACACTTCTTGGCATATTTTTAGTCCATGGTTTTGCCACCAACTATTTGTCTCGGGCAAGCCCTCTTGGAGAATCTTGATGTCCTGTGGGGAGTTTATAACAGCACCAAGTTTGCAGTCATGCACAAACTTGGTCAGCAAGAATCCTTAACATTAGCTTTGACTTCTGGGAAGTAAATGCCAAAGAGGAGTGGCCCAAGGATGGTACCCTGGGTACACCACTTGTGAAAGGTCTTTTGGAGGAGGCATAGCCTCCCATCCTAATGTTCTTGGTTCTACTTGCAAGGCAATTTGCTATTCAGTGAGTTATACAGGGAGTGGACATGAGCCTGGTTAACAATAGGAAAAACAATACTGCTCCTTAATTGCAAGCTCATCTAAAGAAAACTAGACCAGTAAATTGCCTTTTGACTATATACAAACTATATACTGGAACTGATGCAGACAGAATTTATAGTGGTTTAGAAAAAAAAAACTCAATTATGGTAATACAATAAAAGGGTAACAAAAGAAAGTCATGTGGAGCAAAGGATCATTTCCTTTGAAACCCATGTCTCAGTTGTGGTTAGGAAGTTCTTCTACCTTGTTTCTGATAGACTTTCAGCTGTAAGCTTAATGTGAACCTATAAACCTATTAACAAATGAAATATAGACAGAAGAAACAGAAAGGAGGATACTGGATGGTGTGAGTAGAAATTAAGTAGACAGCAGTAGTTTAAATGCAGTGCATGAACGGATTGGAGGAGGAGAGTCAGAAAGGAGCTAATATCTGCAACAGAATGAGCTAAACTTGTTAAGTCATCCCAGCTCTATGGCACAGGGCAATAAACCCCTGCCTGTACCCTAGAAGACATTTGATTAGCAGCATAGGGGCTGAAGGGACTAGGCAGGAGGGGGTGGGAGTGTGCAGCCCCCACCAGCTTGCCCATTCTTGGGGGAGGGTGGTAGCCTAATTCACTTCAATAGAAGCAGAAGAGCTGGGCAACTTCTATGCTGCAAATGGTACATTACCTGATCAGGAAGTTGGGTAAGTGTGGAAGTTCGCATGCACCTCCAAAATGCAGCCATAGCAGAGCTCATAAGGCTGCTGGGAGTGGGGGGGGTAGGTTAGGGCAAATGCCCTCCCTGGTAGCAGTATGATGGTGCACCAGTGTCCTTCATCTCCTTACTTGCATCATGCATGTGTTAAGTCAAGTCAGGGGAAGCTAAGGTGAATCCAACAAGGGACCTGGTGAATGAGGAGAGCTGGCAGCTGATGGTCAGCTGTGGGGAGGTAAAACAAAGTTTGTCAAGGCTTTGTTGGTAAGGGTAGAAATGAGTTAAGTTGGTGAGGGAAGCTAATAATACAGCAGATGCTTGAATGCAAGATAGAGTGTATGTTTTTCTTTTATGTATAAATGTGATCAGGTGGATTAGGGATTGATAATTAGGGCTGTGTTGCAACCATTACTTTATATTCTCTTCAGTGGAAAAAATATTTCATGCAATGTGGCAAATACCCATAAAAAATGTTTTTCATTCATGCTAGTGGCCATTTTTGCACTTGATAGGTAAAGCGAGACAGAACATGTTGAGGGGAGAATTGAGAATATAGGTGCAGTGAGGAGAACAGATTGGCTTTGTTTGATGCAGAAAATATAAGGTGAGTAGCAGACAGTGCAAGATACAGCTGAGCTGGATGAAACATTATGAAGGAAGGAAGATGAAAACAGATAGATTACATTACCATTAAGGGCATAGAAATGGAGCAGGTCACATGGCGGTGTGGGAAGTCCTGTATGGTAGCCAGCTGCTCACTCTCATTTAACAGGTAATATAGTAGGTTTAGAGCAGCTGGCAGAGGGTTTTTCAGAGAAGTAAGGGTGGGAGCAATGGGTGGTATATAAAGGGGTAAGTAAGATAGGGGATGTACTGATAGGTGTAGAGCCCTGAGAGGTAGGATACATCACAGGCAATTCATCTAAAGCTAAAGGATTGTGGCTAAGTAATTTTTGGCTAAGTAGTTGCAGTTTTATAGGTAGGTAAGGAAATCGGAGTACTGAGTGGTGTAAGTACATATAGTTATCCTGGAATGATTCCAAACAGGAGCAATATGTGCAATATCTGCTTCAGTAAGCATTATTGAAAAGGAGGAGTGTGGAGAGAAGAAGCCTAAGTGAATAAGGATGACAGTGAAAGAGAACTTTTGGGGGGACAATTGGGTATTTACCTGTAGATTGGAGGAGATTAGGGGAGCAGAAGGAAAGATTAGAGGGGAAGACTGAGGGACCAGGGAGAGCTGCAGGCTGTTTGGATGATGCCTCAGCAAGACGAGAGGTACCATGCAGCCTACACCAGGGTGGGGGAATATCAGCACAGAAGTACACCTAATGACCTCTGACCCAGCTATCTGAAAAGGGTATAGGCTGGCAAAGGTTCAGAGCAAAGCTGGAAGGGAAAACGGGACAGAAACAAATTAGCAGGTGGAATAAAATGTAGGAAACTAGGGAATTGGAACCCACTTAAAAGGACCACTAGTCAAGGAGAGATGGTCATGCTGCAGGAGACCAAAGTAAAGTAGGGGAACATGTAGAAGTTAAGGGTATTGATGCTTTAAAGTTAAAAGACAGGATTTCATTAAGGCGAATATAAGTGGAGAATTGTAGAGATGGCTAGCACAGGGGTGTTAGAGCAGATCACAGAGGTACAAGAAAGTGGGGAGAGATGGTGAGTATTCGTGAAGTGCTAGACAGAGGGGGGGATTTGGGTGCTGTGGCTGGTGTATAGACATAATGAAAACAACCAGGAAATGTTCAGCTTTTGCTTAAAAGGAGTGATCATACTAAGGAAAAAGAGAGTCAAAGGTGGTGTTAGGATGGGATTACAGTGTTGTGTTACAATCATCACTAGACAGGATGTTTAGTGAGGCAGAAATGTCTGGGTGCACTGAAAAGGGGATGGGAAGGGATATAAGTAGTTAATGGAAGTATAGAAAGTTAAACTTACAGAGGAGCGAGAAGAGAAGTGTCATGAAACAAGCATCTGGATCTATTTTTGGTAAATGCAGATTTGGTAGGGGAGACAGAGAAGGTAGAGCTTAAGAAACAGTGTTTTAGCAATCATGCACATTTGCCGGAAAGGAAGAGTGGCAGTGCAATGGGTAAAGAAATAGAAGTTTAACCTGGGAGCATATACCATTAAGAAGTAAAGATACACGGAATGCAAGTCATGTGACCAGAGTTCTGCACTATTGCAAGTAAACCATTAAGCTAACAGCATGTCTGTTTCATGTCTGTTATTACTAAGGTGTCATGCCTGTGCTGCCATTCTAATTAGATAGTTATCAGAAGATGGGTCTAGAAGACTCAACAGGGTCTATATTATACCTTCAAAGAGTCAGTTCAGCGAATGGCATTTTACATTGAAATGCTGTTCAGCGAACTGTTCAATCGAAGTACAGTGAAGATCAGAAAATTTGCCCTTTCTTCACTGTAGTGCGATCTTGGAGTTGGTAAATATAATTAGCACAGGGGGCAACCCCCCACAAGAGCGAGTTCGCTTTTCGGCATTTTGATGTTAAATGCCATTCTCTGAACTGACTCTTTGAGGATATAATATAGACCTGACTCAACATGCTGCTAGAAGTAGAGACACTTCCCAAAATTTTGTAAGAGAAGGTAGGACTGCTGTATGAATTTTCACAATGGAAGAAATATTATTGTTCTTTATTTTCAGCCACACACACAGCAATTGCACAGTATTTTTTCAGCATGCTTCAGCCCAAATAATCTTTGCTTTAGTAAGTATTTTGCAGCTACTTGCAGAATAAGCTTTCATTTTTCACACACAACCCATTTTGAATATTTTTTTTTTTACCTACAACAAACCCTTGTCTTGATAAACAATGAATATGTATTTAATTTTAACTATAATTGTATATATTTACTTCTTCAATTTTGAGAAGACTTTCTTCAAGTTTTGTCTCGCTGTAGTGATGGTTCAACATCCAAATGCTTTGAAGCTGCTTAGAAATCTCCTTAGTATAAAGATCTGAGCTTAGTTTTACTGTAACTGGTCTAAGTGACATACCTGAGTCAGGAAGTGTCTTAGGTTTCTTCATACTGCAGATGAGGAAATCATTGAGATATTTAATACTTTTACTCCGCGTGAGAAGGAAAAAAACAGTTTGGCAGTGCTGAAAACTAAATACTAATACTAAATTCCTGGCTTATTGTAAGCCAAAGAACTTGCCTTGTATCAAAGCATTGTTTTTTTTTTTGTTTGTTTGTTTTTACCGGGAAATCGGTGAGCAAGAAACTATTTATTTTATTTATTTATATATTTGCATTTGTTTACCGGGAAGGTCCACTAGGCCTAGGTGAGCCCATTTTCAGTGGAGGCCCAGGGAGAAAAGCTCTACATAGATTAACAATATATACATGAAATAACACAATACCCAATACAGGGTATTTACAGTCCCAGTGCGTAGAATAGTATGAGCACAACAGCACAGATTATTTACATTCACAATACACGTTTATTTTGCGCAGTGTTATTAACAGTATTAATGGAAATAGTAAAAATATAGCATTAGTTTTTATGATTATAACTGTTGGAGGTTTTTAGGCATGAGCAGCTATGGAATTTAGAAAGGCAGAGCAAAGTACACATGGAAAAGTTCTGCAAGTTTAGAGATGGATTAAGGTAAGGGGTTATAGCGGAAGGAGTCACATTTTGGAGAGTGTTATTTTGGCACATGTGCATAGTCAGAGAGAGGAGAGGTGTTGTCTGAGGGACTTCTTAAAGAAAGCAGGGTTGCTGGTGGTTCTGACTGAAGGTGGGATGGTCTTCCATAGTTTTGAGACAGTAAAAGAGTAGAGCATCTGTGCAGCTGAGAGATTTGTTTTTTTTAACTTTGAGCAGCAGTTTGTTTTCAGATCTAAGAGGTCTGTTTGGGTGATACATAGTCAATAAAGAAGAAAGAGAAGTTCAGAGTGATGGTTTATGTATACATTTATGTGCAGTACTTAACTGCAGATAAGTGAGATAGTGAGGAAGTTCAACCCAGTTTAGCTGATGTAGTGATGAACAGTGGTGGGCTGAAAATTTTGCATTTGTTACAAATTTAGTGATCTTCCTGCAGCATGAGTAAAGTTTGGTTTTCAGGGAGGACTGGATATTGGTAAGGATGAGGGCACCATATAATATAGATTGTAGCAGAAAGGATGAGGCTAGAGCCCTTTTTGTGGTGAGGTTAAGGAAATGGTTATGTCTATAGAAGATACCCATTTTTTTATGAGTTTTTTTATGTTGCTGTGAATATGGAGGTGAAATGGTAGGTTTTCATCTATGATGAGACCTAGCAATTTAGTACTTGGAACAATTTCAATGATAGGGTTGTTTTGGGAGTGGACAGAAAATTCATTCTTGTTAAGAGGGGTAGTTATTTTTGGGGTTTATATTAGGAGTTTAGTTTTATTGAGGTTTAAGGTGAGATGGTTATTGGACATCCAAGTTTCAGTTGATGCAAAAGTATTTGGGGTAAGAAATTGTAGCTCAGATGTGGATTTGGCAGTGCAGATGATTGCAGAATCATCTGCGTATTGGATGACTGTGCCATGAGTAAAAGTGGTATGGAAGTTGTTAATGAATGTGCTAAATAGGAGGAGGCCCAATATGGATCCTTGGTTGTGTTAAGGAAAAGTGAGATAGAATGTTGCTATTTTGTGGATTGTTGCCTATTGGTGAGATAGTTTGTGAACCAGTTTAGAGCTGGGGGTGAGATACCTAAGTTGGAGAGTTTGATGAGAAGAAGGGGATGGGATACCGTATTGAAGGCCTTAGAGAGGTCAAGAAAGAGTGAGGAGACAATATAACCAGCATCTCGGGCCCTTTTTACTATGTTCATAAAGGAAATGAGAGCTGTGCTAGTACTGTTACCTGGTCTAAAGCTGTGCTGAGTAGGAGAAAGAATCTGGTTTTGAACTAGGTGGTTAAGAAGCTGAATGTGAACACATTTTTCTAATTTTTTGGAGATGGGAGAGAGAGAGAGAATAGTGATGGGTCGGAAATTGGAGATGTCAGAGTTACTGCCACTTTTATGAAGTGGGAGAACATCTGCTTTTTTCCAGGTATGTGGTACATGAGGACACTTGAATTGATCTATTAAGGTGTATGCTGATGGAGTAAGCAATGGAGCTAGCAGTTACTTGTAGGAATTGTGCTGGTAAGTTGTTGGGTGCATTAGTACAAGGTTTGAGTTTATGAAGGAGTTTTTTAAAATGGAGGTTGGTATAGGTGAGAGGAAAAAGCTATTGTAGGTAGAGAGGAAGTCAAGGAGTGTGATGAATGTGGTTCAGCTAAGTTGGGCTTTGTTTGTGGGAAGGTGGTGGTGAGCTTAGCTATGGTATCAATAAAATATGAGTTAAAGAGTGAGGCTATCTCAGTAGGTGTTTTATCTGGATTGAGGCAGGGATTATTATTTGGGCCTGGGTGAAGTAGGGTGTTGATTGCACCCCAAATTTCCTTGGGTTTTGTTTATGTTGCTCTTGTAGACTTCGGAAGTGTTCTTTTTATTTTTAATGACTAGTCTTTTTTTTAATGACTGGTCATTTTGCCTGATTGTATAGCTGTTTGCACTCAATGAGGTCAGAAGGTTTTTATTTTTTTGCCAAGCTTTCCAAGCTTTGTCCCTTGCGGAGATGATTTGCTTTGTGGGTTTAGAAAGCCAGCTGGCAGAGTGGAGCTAAACTATTTAAGATCCTAAGAAATGTTGAATTGAAGAATTCAACACCCTCGTTCAGAGGGAGAGATTTTAATGCTGCCCAGTTTGTGCTTTATTACATTTCATTAAAGGTGGTAGGGCAAAAGTGAGATAAATCTCTGGTTTGCATAAATTGGTGTTGACTTAGTGTAGTGGTAGTTTTACATACTATAAAGGCTGGTAAGTAGTCACTAATACTATTTGGTACTGTGCCAGAGCAGGAGATTTTGTTAGGATCAGTAAGCAGGATCCAGTCTGGGATTGAGCCATTGTTGTTTTTATTACTGGGTCTAATTATACTGGTGCTTAGCTGGGTATAGTTGTATAGGTTAATGTTGGTGGAGGGGTGCTGATTAGAGATATCATGCCAGTTAATGTTAACGTCCTCTAAGATGATAGTTTCATTTTTAATATTATTAGTTGTCCAGGCAAGGATATATTCTAGTATAGGAATGTTATTGCCTGGGGGAGGATGTATTGGACCATGATACAAAGGCTTTTACAGTTATTCAGTTTTAGGAAGGCTACTAGTAACTCTGCTGTGGAGAATTGGTTTAGTGTATGAAACTACAGTGAAGGCATTTGGGTATATCAAGGCAAAATCTCCATCTTTTTTCTGTAGTCTGTTCTAAGGCAAGCATAGCTAGGGGGTAGGAATTCAGTATCTTTGATATATGGCTTTAGCCAAGTCTCTGTAGTGGCAGTGAAGTCAGGTTTATTTTGGGTTAGCCAGGAATGTAAGTGTGGGATTTTGTTTCTTATGTTTTGAAGATTAAGGGTTATAAAGTTTAGGGAGTTTAAGGAATTAGGGGATTTGTAAGTACTAGGGGAGGGACCAGGGTTTTGGAGATATGTCTCCACATTGAATTAAGTTGCAGTAAGTAGGGAGAGCTACAGGTTGCAGTTTCTTTTTAGTTTTGTGGTGACAGTCTAAAGCAAAGTTAGTGTTACTGTTATTTTGCTGGGGGGAGGATTTTTTAGTTTGGTTTGCAAAATTAGGTCTGTTGCAAATAGACTAGAGGCTACGTCAGAGTAACTAGGGAGAGATTGTGTAAGTGTGGATGTTATTGAGGTAGGTTTGTAAGATATATAGGTTGCTTGATGTGCTGTTAATTGTAATAGGAGATAGAAGGATAAAGAGAGTGTAAAGAGAGTAGTATTGGAGATGAGACATTATAGAGATGTGAGCTTACGTATGAGAGAAGATGTTCTATATAGGAATAATAGTGTTATAGGGACTTCTATAAAGTAATTTAGGAGTAATAGTGTTATAGGGTGGTATATTTAGGATGGGCAGGGCTTTTAGGTAGAGTAAGAGTGGTAGAATAGTAGGTAAGGAGCTAGTTGGCGGAAGTAGGAAGTTATTTGGGAACAGGTTAGAAAGCTGTGTAATAGTAAAGAACTGGAGGATTGGATGTTAGAAAGGAGGAATATTTGATGAGAGGAATAAGATATGGGGTTAGGTAGATGGATATATCTATGTATATATGACCAATCAGAGTGACACTTGATTGCAAATTTGAATATTTATTCATTAATTATAGATGGAATTGTCAGTGGCATAAATAATGGGCCAAATTCACTAAATATACAGTAAGTTTACATGATCTGTATTCAAGAACATCCATACCCAATATTATGTACTGTCTGCTCACACAAAGATTAGACTAGGTGTAAATTTAGTCTACACATTGTAACCTTTATGAATCCCCCTCACTATCTAAGGTTGCAAGAAAATCAGTAGGAGAAATAAAATTAGGAGGAAGAATGTGGGAGTTATACTTGTCCTGCCTATTCACTCAGAATGGTATACTCTTAGTGTACACTAAGTATAGGCATTAATGATTTAATCTGGCCCAATGACTATATAAAAGGTAGCCCACTACTGGAAGAAAATTTAACTCTTGATAATCCCAATAATGTATGTTGCAAGAGTGAACTGATGAATGTGCTGCAAAAATCATTGACTACTAACATGGACTTGTATAAAATTGTTACCAAAATGTAAAATAAAATGAAAAAAAGTGTTTGGAACCCTTGAGATAAATTGCAAGCTAGATGAGTTTTCTTGTGTACTTTTCTCATAGTCAGTGCATAAACTGAAATCTAAAAGTCAAAAAGCTATTTGAACTATGTTTGTAAAAATAAAATTTATGGACTATTCTTTAGATTTATAGGGAGTTAGTAGGCATGTTGTCCAGGATACCATTTTCTAATTACCCAAAAGCAGTGTCTGGAGAAGTGACTTTCACCAAATCAAACAATAAGAAAATGGAGGCAGAGGGCATCATACCCTTGACTACAAGAAGCAGCTACTTAAGAGTTTGTAGAAATTTTTTTTTACTTTTTTTCCCCTGTTAACTGGGTAAGGTAGGTTCACAGAACACTTATCCCTTTTCAGGGATGACCTAAAAGTGTTCCCTAGTTAAGAGAGTTGTACAGACCTGTATAATAGGCAAACTGAGATGGAAACAATCAAATCTTCTACCCTTGATTACAGAAAACACCTTTTTGATAACCAAAAGCCTTAATACTTGGTATTAAATGCAAGATATCTGCTTTCCATTTAAGCAGAAATTGTGTTTAACAGATTTATTTTATTTATTTACTGACATTTGTTAACCGGGTTAGTCCAACTGGGCTTGAGACCCATTTTCAATTGAGACCCGAGGAGAAAAGCTCCATGAAGCACAGCAGTTTACATAGAAATGATACAATTACTAAATAGGTCTTTTAAACACACAGTTTACAAAAAGAGATGATATTACTTAAAGAAAATGTATACAGTGTTGAGTATAATAAAATTCATTTAACATAAAGTTTAAAAACACAAAAGAAGACATTAAAAAGGCAGTGTACCTGTAGTATTTTGCAGGATAGCAGTGAAATTGCATATTTACATATTTACATTACTAGTTTGATTTGTCAGTGCCGGTATCAGAGATTTGGGAAAAAAAATAGTACAGTAAGAGACTCAATCAGCATCATGATGGAAGACAGCCACCATAATGTGTTGGTTTGTAGAGCCAGTCAAACGTTCTAACAGATAGCCAAAGTTTAAGCCTCTAGCCATGCACTGTGATGGTGTTAGGGCCCCACCTCCTAGGGATCTTAACAAGGAAGGGCCAGAATGAGATATCTGATTAGTTGCAAAAATCTCATTCACTGAAAATCTGCTTACAGGGCTTTCAAAAAATATACACTAAGTAAAAAAATGATGCTCTTGGAAAGCATAGTGAAAATCTGAGTGTGTTGTAACAAGGTGGTATCATTACGACTCTTGCAGGCAATAACGACCCTCAGGGCTATACTTTAAGAATCTAAATATGAATCATCATTTAGAAGACCTGGCAATGAAAGGTGGGGGGTTAGTTTGTGTTTGTATTATTTTTTCACACTTATTTGTAAATGTAGTGAATAAAATACTAACAGTGACAACTGCAAAAGTCTGTACATGAGGAAACTGAATGGTAGATCTGTCACTGTTTAGTGCTAAGCTAACAGAAGTACAAAAATAACTACAATTATATAAAAACCTGAACAAACTCAAGCACAGAATTTTAGATAAACATGTCTGTTTTATCAGTAAAACTGCAAATGCAAAAGTTTGTACAAAGCACTGATAAGAAGACTGACATGCTAGCAAGTTGTTCTAACATTTCAAGGCTGCTTAAAAAAAGGCACAGTGGTGGAGCAGTTGCATTGTTGCCTCACAGCAAGAGGTTCTTCAGTTCAATTCTCGGCTGGGATGCCTTCTGTGTGGAGTCTGCATGTCCTCCTTGCAGTCATATGAGTTTCCTCCGGGTGCTCCGGTTTCCTCCTACGTTACAAGGGACATGCATCTAGAGCATTTCTCCCTGGGCCTCCACTGAAAATGGGCTTTGTTCTAAGTATACTTCATTAGATTGTTACCAGCATGCGTTCCACAGTACCTACAGTTGGAAAAGAAACTATAAAGCAAGAGCTTAAGAAAATGTAACTGCTTGGTGTTATTGTTAAACAGACTTACAAAATGGGTTTGCAGTATGGCAATTGCCAAGAATATGTTTAAACGTGGAAGACATTAACAAATGGATTTTGAGGGAACATTATTCCATGCAATCAGTAGAAAAAGTAATTGCTACTATATTTAATGCAATCATTTGTTCTCAGTGCTATGTGCTAATCAAGGTCTTTGACAAATTAAACTTTTTGAAACAAGTTCCAGGCAATGTACCTTTAACACACCCATTAGACACAAATTCCTTAGACTACTGTTTGGCATTTATCCAGCTCCCAAGGTCATTCATATAGCTGTAGTTGATATAAATAATGGCACAGAAGATACTGCATACATAACTGATGATGTTTTGGTATGCAGTATTTCCAAGCAACTTGACATGATACTAATTAAGTCATTATACAGAGTCCCAGGTTTTGGAAATAAACAAAGCAAAATGTGAGTTTGATGTGCCATCTCTGAAGTACACAGGTCATCTTCTTACAGGTCAAGGGTTACAACCACATGAAGACAAGTTAGGTACTTCTATAAACATGCAAACTCCAACAGACAAATACTTAATGATGTATATGTTAGGAATGGTGCAATATATGTACAAGTTCATTCCATAACTGTCAGTCAAATAAACTATACCTCTAAGAAAGGTACTAGAGCAGCATGTGTTTTGAAGTTGGACTACAAAACAAACAAAGAGTTTTGAGTTACTGAAGTTATTAGTTACTGCTACACTTTCACTTAAGTATTCTGATGCAACATTATATGCAAGAAAAAAGGACTAGAAACAGTCCTAATGCAGGAAGACAGGCCTATAGTGTACTTACCTGGAGCACTGACTGATGCATAAACAAGATATCGACTGAAAAATAGATATTGACCATAGCATTAGGATGTCATAAATTGCAAAATTATGTGCATGGAGAAACATAAAGTAGAGATAGAGCATAAACCATTGCAGAGTATTTTGCAAAACTCACTGCACAAAATGTATGAAAAACACAACAGAGTATTGTAAGCATTTCATAGATATGATGTAGAAGCTCAGTTTAGTCAGGTAGACAGGTTCATAGGTTCATAGGTAGGTACTAGGCTAACTGCCCGAAGGCATTTATAAGCCTGACCAGAATGTATTTGGCTTTCACCACCCTGTTAGATTAATTCCCTGTGCCTCTGTCCAGCAGAGCCACTGAAGTGATCCCCGGGGTAAACTTTCTGTTTCCCATCCACTCATCAAGGTTTCTCTTGAAGAGTGTTAGCGAGGAGCTCTGCCTAATGTAGATTGGAATCTAGTTCCAAAGCATGGGAAGTCTCTGCGACAGGAATCTATCTCTCCATCGCATCCTATTTATTGTTGTGGTAAGGTTTAGATCCCTAGAGTGTGTGGCTCGAGGGGATGTGGTTATCTTTAGGTGGAGCATGTCCATCAATTCTGAGTTGGACATAGCCTTGTATATCAGGCAGAGATCACCTCTGAGTAGGCGGTATGCAACCAAGTACAGATGCATGTTGCTTATATATTGAGTAAAGCATATGAGGAATTATTCAAACAAGATGCTTTGGAGGATTTGGAAGCCCTGCGTATTGTAGCAACAGTTCTAGTAACTCTTTTAAAATTATAGGAACTGAGAATAGCTGCAAGAAAATATAAAGAGATGCAGTACGTAATAGAAGCCATAATGATAGACTGGTCAGATAGTGTAATCATTTTCACCCATTGTTTATATGTATTACGCATTTTTAGAAAAAAAATGTGTACTTAAGGTCTGTTATTCAAAGGAGTGAAAGTCATAAGTCCATCATAACTCAGGAAAAAAATGTTTCAGAAATTTCAAGATTTTTATTTGAAAATGTGATGTAAATAAGCAAGAGATACCATTTATTGGTCTAATATAGCATCATAAAAAGGCTAAAAGTGTAGTATGAACAGAAATCAAAACCAGAAAGCAGAACTAATAGCACATTAAGTTCTAAATGACATAATTTTACATTAGCAGCTGAAAGTGGAAACAGACTTGTTTCAGCACAATGATCTCAGCCTTTTTGTTGTGTGTTGACTGCTATTCAAAGTATCCAAAAGCTGTCCATTTGAAAGATGCCAAGCACCTACAGTAATAAATGTTCCTAAATCAGTCTTTGCTAGACATGAAATTCCTGAGCAAGAGGTGTCAGACAATGATTTGTAGTTTGTTAGTCAAAAATGTAAGCATTTTCTTAAAGCTTATGGGTTTTAGAATCTTACCTCAAGTCCAAGATATCCACAGTATAGTAGAACATATGGTTCAAGTAATAAAAAACACATTGAAGAAATGTATGTCAGATCAAAGGGACATTTATCTTATATCATTAGAGTACAGATATACAGCTCTGCAGCCTAGAGGTCTATCATTTTCTCAGTGTATTGATAAGAAGAAAGGTGAGGTCCAAGCTGTCAACATCTTTCAATTTACTTGTACTGTAAAGCAAAATGTAAGCTTCAGGGTTTCTGAAAAAACGGCAGATGAAACAGAAGCAGTATTATGACAAAAGTGTGAGAAAATTATCATATCTACAACAAGTGGACAGAAGCAGATTGATATTAGATGAGAATTTTTGTAGAAGTCTCACATACAAGCAAGTATAACAGGCCCTCACCAAAGTTCATGAACTTATATTGTACAAGAAGATATGTAGTTGTATGGAAGGAGCTGCAGACATTCACAGAAGTTGTTAAACAGTTTTTTGTGTCAGCTAATCTGTTACCAGAAAGGTTTGGAATGAGAAAAATTCCATTAAAAGTGTTTTTGGCTGTTAGTAGAGCTGATCCTTCAGAATCAGCTACAGGAACACTTAGGAGTTCTCCAAATTATACAGTTAAATAACTGCTGCATTATAATGCCTCAGCTATGAGTGATGATTCTTCATCTATCGTCAAGGGCTGCTGCTATAGCAGATATGGCTGCCTTGTTAAAAAACCCTCTCCAATTCAGTGACTGTACATAATGGTAATAGTTAAAGTGTATTCATTCAAATGATTGCATTATGATATGGTGCACTGCCCAGTCCCATGACTCTTTAACATGGTTCTAAAGTATGAATCAAGTGGACAGTATACATTTATTTACCATTTGTTTCTCAGATAGGTGAACTGGTCATTTGACCCTTTTCAGTTTTAACCTAAGTATAAATGAATCTGAAAAGTGCATACTTACAGTAAGATAGATGTACATACATGCAGTCAATGCTGATTAATGCAGATGGTGATTCGAAAATGTATACATACAATACAGGTTAATAAATATAGATGGAATTACATTTAATTTAGTAAGTTACAATTTCCTACTGTATAGTCAGTAATAGTATTTAGTAAAGTAAGCCTTATATGTACATTATGTAGATGGTCTCTAGTCTCTAAATACACACATTTACATTCAGCAGCACTGCAAGTCTTTTAACTAAATAAGTGGAGGATCTCAGAAGCAAGAGAGTCAGTGGAGCAACAGATAGCACCCTCGAGATGGATTGCTGACACTGCAGCATAGTATAAAGGGGGTACTTTACTCCTGAGTGTGCTGTCCCTCAGATGAGATGCTAAGGGATGACCTCATTTGTCTGAATAGGTGGTAGCTCAGATGGATGTGAAAGATCCCATGGCACCTATTAAAAAGACTATGGGAAGTTCTCTGATGGCAGTGCCAAATTTGCCCTAATAGTTTAGATACCACCTCGGGTCTCCCCCGAAGATAGGATACTAGCTGAATGGGACTAACTCACTCAACAAAGGAAAAATAAATATATAAAGAGCATTTGGCATCTCTGTAGAGGTGTTCTTTCAGGAAGTTTTCTTAAAAGTTTCCAGAAGTTTTAAGAGTATTGTTAAGAATATTGTGCTTTCTAATATAAAGAGGGCATATTATAAGTTTAAGAAGTAATTAAATGGTTATGTGAATCACATGACAAACTAGAAGGTTCTGGGCAGTTGCAAGTCTAATGCTGAGTGAGCGACATATTTGTTTCATTGTTTCATATCTCTTTATTGCCAAGGTCCTCTGTTTACAGTGCTGCCATACTGATTACACCTCTATTAGAGATTGAGCCTGAAAGACCAAAAACACAGTGGATGTGGCTAAAGGGTATAATGAAGGAGCTGACTGAGCAAGTGGGATGGATTAGAAAGAAGTCTGGAGAGCGAAGATGATACAAATGAATAAGATGGTGCATAACATACCTTTCATCCTCTTATTGCAAGAAATATGGACAAAGTCAAAAGACAAAAATAATGGGGCATCAAAGGCCCAAAACCAGGAACAGATTTTTGAATATTGCTGTCATAAAGTTAAAAAGTTGTTAAAATAACAGGTTTTACGTTAACATGCTGTCTCTGAAGGATATGAAGTCTGACACTTAAATGCCTGTCATTATTTAGTGACTTTAGTCTTCAGTCCGTTTACTCTATCCACAACCCCTTTTTCCCATTTTCTGCATGTGAATTTGGGGTATGACATCAACAGTGACAATCATCTAGAGCTAATGCTCACATCACAGTGTGGCCAGCCATGCTGTGCCTGTCCTTCTATACCACAGATATCCATGCACACTCTCATCTGTGGCCAGAGTGTCCAGTCCACTTCAGTTCTTAATGATCTACAAGAAAAACATACACTTTATGAGGAACAGACAAAAGTAGGAGGTACAATTCTGGGTATTCTGTAAAATTCTAGGCAGCTAAGAGGTATGGTGTATAGAGAATGGAATATAAAAAGGTGGAGAGAGCAGCTTACCGAATTTAGGAGGTGGTGGTAGCATGGCCCATTGTGAAGGATAGCTACATCACAGATGATGGCAGACAGCAGAAAGTGAGGGAAAGAGAGCCAAATATCCAGATATATGCAATAGCAGTGAATTCAGTAAAGATGGTTGATAAGATGCAGGGAAGGAGTGAGGTATTGATGCAATGGAAATCAGGATAAGTGACAGGGAATTAAAGGATTTTGTAGCTAAAGAAGATACATTTAGTAATACCTTGGCTGTGCAAAAACAAGGTTGGGGACAGGGGGCATTCTACAGGAAGGATTGTGAGAAACGACAGCACTGCAGACCAAGTAGGGGTATTTGAGGTATAGTGGAGGGGAAGAAATTAAATGGGCTTGCTCAAGCTGCATGATTTGTGAATCAAAGGGGAAGGCAGTATAAGGTGTGAGTAGAGGTTAAAGATAAATGTGTAATCAAGGAGGATGGTGAGGTATCTGAAGGTGCGACTGACCAAAAGGGATTACATCAAGAAAGTGCAGATGGACTTAGTAGGGGGTAGGAGAAGCAGGGGGAAGTGTAGAACCAGATGAAGGAGGAGTAAAGGATAAGCTTGGACAAGTTTATTACACGCACAGTAGGCAGGATGAAGTGGCATGTAGTAAATTAATAAGAAAGAGCAGACTAGGGAAGGGACTGAGAGCACAAATAAAGGGAACATTAAGATGATGAAGGTCATGGTGCCAGTGGCTGTTGTGCAGATGTTTCAGATCCACAGATTGTACAAGGCACTGGATAGAACCAAAAGGGAAGAACTCTTGTGACATGACAGATGGTGGCATCAGGAAGAAGAGGCTATGGGTTACACAGGTAGTGGCATTGTAATGGTGAAAAGGTTTTGAAAGGCAACGACTGAGTTCTGGGATGAAACAGCAGTAGGAGATTCAAAAAGAAATAGAAGAGGTGGTTGTTTTATGTGAGATGAGAAAAAAGTGCATCCTCAGACAATCAGAGTTTGAGAAGGTGGCACATGGTGAGGTGAGTCAGAGCCCAGGCTGCCTGGGACTGTAAGAAGGAAGATGTCAATGACATTCATGCACTGACATTAGGGACTAGGCGATGGTACAGGAAAAGTGGGAAAGGAAAATGAAGGGCCGTGGACAAGGAAAATGCATATAGGATATAGAAAGTAATGTTGAAATACATATAGAAGGGAGTTTGTGGGGTTGTGGAAGCAAGGGAAAGGATATGTAGTGCACTGTTAAGGAGAAAGGATATGTAGTGCACTGTTTAGGGGAAAGGATATGTAGTGCACTGTTAAGGGGAAAAGATATGCAGTGCACTGTTAAAGGGAAAGGATTTGTAGTGCACTGTTAAGGGGAAAAGATATGTAGTGCACTGTTAAGGGGAAAGGATATGTAGTGCACTGTTAAGGGGAAAGGATATGTAGTGCACTGTTAAGGAGTAATTAAGAATGATGTTGGGGAAGTCAATAAAGAACAAGAGGGCAATATGCAAAAAAGGCTATTCAAAAAGTGTTGGGGGGCATAATGCCAAGAATAAACGTGCAGTAACATGATTATTTTATGGGTAAAATTTGTGTTATGCAAATATATGTCTGAGGGTAGAAGTTACTAATGTAGTGAGCTTACACAGAATGTCAAAATATCCTTTTGGGTGCAATTGTTGTATTTTATTGGAGAACATGCAACAAATAAAGAGGAAGTAACTAAGTTATCTTTATGGTAGTGTATCCAGATAGAAAATGTGTGCATATGTATATTCTAAGTTATCAAAATAATGTTATGTAAGACATGGCTATCTTGGGCGGCCATGGTGATGCAGCGGTTAGCATTGCCACCTCACAGCAAGAGGTTCTCTGATTTGATTCTTGGCTGGGGTGCCTTCTGTGTGGAGTCTGCATGTCCTGCCTGTGGTCGCGTGGGTTTCCTCTGGGTGCTCTGGTTTCCTCCACATCCCAAAGACATGCTGTAGGTGGATTGGACACTCTAAATTGGCCCTAGGCATGAGTGTGTGCATGTGTGTGCCATCTGTGGAAGGTTGGGCACTGGGCTGGCAACCAAACACTGTAAAACATCACTGCCAGTCATGAGTGGACAGGTGATCCACTGTGGTGACCCCTAACCGGGAAAAAGCCTAGAAGAATACATGGCTAGCTTCTTTTAGCACTAAATCAGAAACAAATTTTATGTTTAATGTTCCAGGTGAGGTATCTGAATACATACTCCACATTGTTGAATTACTCTTTGTCTTAAAAATTACTAGTGCTGCTTTAATACCTGTCCATTTTTTGCTGCATCTTTACTCTTTGTTCTAACTTTTAGTGTGAGTTCTTGTACTTTTATTTGCAATCTGGTTAGTTTCTGCATTTTGGGAGCCCCAGGCAGTACTTTTACATTAAGACATTTTTGGTCTGCGTTCTAGAGACATTATAGGGAAGCAAAGTCTCCTCTGAGACAGGAATCACTGTTAGTGATCTCAAAGTATATGTGTTTGCTACCAGCCAGAGGGCTAGCTTGTTTGTTTGTTGTTTTTTTCTGCCTGAATAAAGTCAGAGCTTCCACTCATTTTGGCTTTTTGTAGAATTCTGATCCATCTGATGATAATTAAGTACCTTAAAATGCTGATTTGCACTCATCAGTATATACTACAACTGCCATTATATTCTGCATTTTACAGAGTTTTTGCACTTTAAAACAGCATTTAAGGATTTTTGCTTTTCCCACTACATTTGACTGTTGTGCTGAATCGAGCTCCGTCCAGATCTGACTGTTTACTCCACATTGCTGAATTGTACTTTATCTTGCAAATTACTAGTGTTGCTTTAATACCAGTGCATTATTTGATTCTTGCGCTCTGCTCTAACTTTTGGTGCCTTGGATTATTACCACAGTTGTTTAGTGTGAGTTCCTGCCCTTTTGTTAGGTGTTATAGTTGTAACTTGGTTAGTGTCTGCATTTTGTAAGCCCCAGGCAGTGTTTTTACATCAAGAAGACTTTGGTCTGTACTCTACTGGCAGTGGAGGATAGCCAGGTCTCTTCTGAGCTGGTTCTCACTGTTTGATACCTCAAAGTATGTTTGATATTGTCCATAGGACTAGCTTGTTTGTTGACATTCTGTCTGTATAAAGTCAAGTTTGTGTGACACTGCTAATCTTGCAGTGGTGGTAAGCTGTGCCCTGTTTATACATAGGTGAATAAAATGCAAATTCCCTATAAAAACAACCCGCAAGAGTTACTGTGCACAAACTTGCTCGATCAGTGGCAAGTTTACTTGCAGAGGGACACCACTAAGTTTCTACTTTTTAACTGACTAGCACCCGAGCAAATCTTACAGTGGTCAAAGATGAGCATACAACTTTTGACATGACACCTCTTGAAACCTACTGTATTTATACGTGAAACCATGGGCCAGTATTTTCATACTGTCTCTGTAACCAGTCTAGTAGACATGGGAGTCTTGAGACAATTTAACAAGTCTTCCAATCCTTAAACAATCCATCCACCCATGCATCCTCAACCCCTTTTCTCATTTTGCACATGGGGTCTTGAGCCAAGGTTTACACTGCTGGGTGGCTAGTCCTGCTATGGTAGATCATTCTCACCACTCATTCACACACACTTTCTCACATACGGCCAATTTTAGAGTATCCAATCCACCTACTGCATGTCTTTGGAATGTGGGAGGAAACCGGAGGACCCAGAGGAAGCCCACATGACTGCAGGGAGGACATGTAGACTCCACACAGAAGGCACCCCAACCAAGAATTGAACCAGAAAACCTCTTGCTGTGAGGTGACAATGCTAACCGCTGCACCACCAGCACCACCCAATCTGATACAGTATTTGAGAAATGTACTTATACCCTGTCTCTGGAGCCAAAGTTCTCATACTCAGCTACTACAAATACCAAACAGGTGGTCAGAAGCTCACAACACTGCACAATACCTGCCACACACACAAAACAGGACAACTGCATAGACCTATGTATGCTGAGGCTCTTTAAAGTAATCTACCCAATCCAAAATCTCAAAGAACTCCCAGACACAGAAATTATAACAAATACCCTCAGCAACCTCAAAAACACACAATTAAAACAACATCCACCATGGCACATTCAGTCCATAATGCAGATCACCACACAATCCAACATTTTGGTTATGGGAGACTCCATTGTTAGGCACACTGATGTCCCACTCACCAGACTGAGCAAGGAGAAGATTGTGATTAGTTATGTCTTGGGGGCAAGAATCCTTCATATTAGACACACCCACTCAAGTCATTGGATAACAAGTCTCTAGATGACTCAGCCATACTTAATTTGGAAGTAAGTGATCTGAGATGCACCTCCTTAGACTACATGAAGACAAACATCATGGAACTCTAGGACTACATGTCCCAGGCTGGTATTAGCCTTTCACTGAGCAGTATTCTACCTTCTCCATGGATGATGCTACAATATGAACAGAAGATAAGTGACTTTAATAATTTGCTTAGTTTTTGGTGTCATTCGAATGGAGGATGATATTTATCAGCCTGGGAGAGATCATTGACAATCAACACCGCTTTGCCAGGGTTAGTCTGAATCTCTCCCATCTAGGCTTTTGAATATTGGCTAAAACCTTATCCTCCCCCAGTATTGCCTATTTACGCATTTCCAATCTGATAAACCTTCCAACAATGCAAAACCAACTCAAGAAAATGTAAAGGTGTTAATGCTCAATGCCAGGAGTCTAAGCAAGAAACTTCACTCCCTGCAAACTCTCCTGACCCTGGAGAATGTAGATGTCTGTGCAGTTACTGAGATGTGGTTTAAAGCTAGAAAAAGCAGCCTGGCAGTGCCCTGTTACTGCATAGGATGGGACAAAAGGTGGAGGTGTCTCAATTTATATCAAAATCAAACACACATCAACTCTGGTTAAAGACTATGAAGTGCTTGAGCTTCTGCATGTCCAAATTACCATAGGCAAATTGCCATACAATATCTTTGCAAGCTACACGCCCCCCTCTATAACCCAGGAAATCCATAATACATACTAAAACTGTGGGAGACATTCCCATTTCAACCCAACACCATATTTATGGGTGACTTTAAATAGCCATTATAAACTGGAACTCAACACGACACATAACATGCAGGTCCAGAGATTCCTGGACTTTGTAAACACAAATGTCATAGACCA
The DNA here is from genome assembly GCF_019279795.1 of Protopterus annectens. NCBI lineage: Eukaryota > Metazoa > Chordata > Ceratodontiformes > Protopteridae > Protopterus > Protopterus annectens. The sequence continues at coordinate 1,093,254,143 of NC_056735.1, read as the reverse complement.
GATAGTCCGTATGCCCACATGCTAACATCCTAGACCTAGTCCTTACCAACATGGGAGATGGTTGCATCACGCTCCTGAGTTTATTGTCCTCACTAATCAGGTCAGACCATAAAGGTATATCCTTAGAAATACAAATAAAACCTGGTATACCAGGTAACCTGGAAATTTTAGTAATTATTCCAAGACAAACTTTGTACTTCTCCGTGACACACTAGGAAAATTTCAAACCCCAACAAACCCATGGAACAATGCTGCCTGCACGAGTAATTGACATGAGCTATAGCCATGCATACAGATGTACAGAGGCTGTGGCACTTACCCTAGAAAAATTCACAACAAACTCAAAATCAATCCACCCTGGTAGAATCACATCAATAGATTATATAACACAAAGCAGAAAATCTTCACCAGAAATAGGTAGTACAATGTCCAGCAAGGTATGAACTCCTACATCAAACTAAATAAACAACTTAGGGGACTAATTAAGTCAACCAAAACCAAGTTTGAAGTAAGTGTAGCTTCCCAGGCTAAGGACAACCACAATTTTTATTTACTTATTTTTTTATTTACTTATCATGTGTTGACTAGGTTAGTCTGACTAGCCTAGTAGCCTCTTTTCAGAGGAGATCCGAGGTAGTGTTTCTACTACTAGGAGAAATTTTGTCAGGGCACTGAGGAAATTACCCTACTCTTAGGAGCTGCTATATGGTGTTGGAGGGTTTCTACAGGAGCAAGGAAGAGGCTTAAGGGAAGCTGCAGCATGGAGGAGGAGAGAAAAGCTATGGAGGATTTGGAGGTGGAAATTGAGAATTTGGAGAAAAAATGTTTTGATATGGAGCATCAGAATGTAAACATAGATTTATGTGTGGTGGATGTTACAATTGAGCAGCCTTTAGCTGTCTCTATGAATAAGGAAGTAAGCAAGTATGTTGAAGTTGCACAGATAACAGAACTGGTGTAAGTAGGCCTTGCAAATGATGTTCGATTAAAACTATTCAAACAGGAAGGTGGTAGTTCTGCTGCTTCATTGGGTGAGATGGCAGATACTTTGTTTTAGAAGTCCTGATGATGGCAATGTGGAATAGGAACCTGGTGATGTGGTAGCAGAGAATTCAGCAATTAAAACTTATGCAGCAGTGACAGTAAAAGAGGAAAGCAGCAACAAACTGATAAGGTACCTGATTTTGTGGCACAGGTAGCTCAGTAACTAAAACATATACAGCAGTGACAGCAGGCAAAAAAGGAGAGCAGAAACAAACTGTAAGTAAAACCATTTTAAAAAGAACAGATGACCAACTGCAAGAAAAAGAACAAAACATTATATTGTAATAGACAGATATATTACGTATGTGACAATTTGGTAACTGTTCTGGGTTTTAAATCTCAAGAAATTTGATCTTTTATGCATACTGGGACATCGACTTTTTATGACTTAACATTTGAAACTGATGAACTGATGATGAAACATCTGGAACGGATAATAACTTAAATGTTAAAAAAGTATCACTGTGAAGTTTATAACTGATGAAAAGGAAGAAGTCTATGTTAAAAATGTATGCAGGGTCTGTATGAAACTGTTGATAATATGAAATTTAGAGATGAGAGAGATTTACACAATGGAGGGTGGAGTTTGACTGGTTTGAAATGTAAAAAAATATGAAAAAACACTTGCCAAATGTTATTTTTGTGGCTGGTCATAGAGGGACATTAAGATATGCTATACTGGCCATCTTAAATTATGTTTCATTTGTTTGGACTTTTCTCATTTTTAATAAATGATTGTGACAAGATACAATGAAACCAGTATGGGGAGAAAGAACATACAACAAGAAGGTGTGTGCCTGAATGCAGGTTGCATAAAAATAGATACTTTTTGATGAATTGTCAAGAGCAAACAGTTGTTGTTTGTCTTTCGGCTTTTCCCGGTTAGGGATCGCCACAGCGGAACTCTGGTCTGCTAATGATTGGCAGTAGATTTTCACGAGCGCCAAGGTGCCAGCTCGATGTTCAACCTTCAACGAAGGCACGCCCATTTATGCATGTCTTTCGAAGGCTCACCCAACCACGGGGAGGACATGCAGACGACACACAGAAGGCACTCCCCGCACTCTAGCCGAGAATCAAATGGGAGAACCTCTTGCTGTGAGGCAACAACGCAAACAGTAAATAATCAAAAAAAAAAAGGAAGGAAGGAGAAGAGAGCATACACAATGAAGGACAAAAAGAGGCTGAGGAGAGGGTAAACTAGGTGAAGACGAAAATTATGGAAGGCAAAATGGAGAGTGGGAGAGTGCATGTAGGAAGAGAGGTCAGGAGAAGGGACTGATACTAATCATTTTTTTGAATTTCTACCCAGTGAAAAATCTGATTCTGTGGATCAGGGATTATTTGTGCATAAACCCATGGAAAAATATTCAATTGGGAAAAATAAGAACATAAATATTTTAAAATATTTCCCCTAAACTTAAAAATAAGGGAAAAAAAATAGTTTAAAGTACTTTCAGTAAATGTGAACAGTATATTAACACAGTAAGAAAGATAGGGATACTGGACTGGTGTATTAAATGTGATGTGGATGCTATTCTGTTAGGGGGTGTAAGATTCTTGACAAGGGGTCTATATCACATTGTCAAACTTACTATTTATTGAACACCTCTTAAGTCGAACTCACTTTGTTGAAACCCATTTTTGTCAAATGATCATTTTAGCAAATATTTTCCCAGAGTCCAACTACTGATCATAACAAAAAAACACAAAATTTAAAATCCACACCCCTCTAAATAAATATACCAACTCTAAGATCACACTACAGTGAGGAAAAGGGCAAATTCCCAATCATGGCCCACTGCATTTTTCCCTGGGGAAAATATTCTCTAAAATGATTGTTCAACAAAAATGGATTTCAGCAAAGTGAGTTTGATGAAGAGGTATTCGATAAATAGTGATTTCAAGTGATGTGCTATAGATGCCTGACATGTGAGGAAAGACTTCAAACAGAAAAACTGTGGGGCAGAAATATAATTTGGAACTTAGGAAGTGAACATTGCTCTGGAGTGACTGTGTTGTGTAAAACGAACAGTGAACATACTAACTATAACATTGGTGAGAATGGGAAGGTTAACTGTTGTGGATGGGACTGAGGTAGAGAGAACATGTTTACAAAATTATAGCTTTATACACATATATAACTAACAAGGAATTTGTTTCATCAAATATTACACTATGTGGTAGTAACATGAAAATTATAATTTTAGGGGACTATAATTGTGATTTAAGAGGAAATGAAAAAGAACAGAAAAAAATGTAAAAAAATACAGGAAGTGATAAAATTAGCCGTGTGGAACAAAAGTCACTAGACTTGTAGAATGGGGACACTTGGACCTGAAATTGATTATTTTGTGTTATCGTAAGGCTTGGATGTAGCAGATGGTGATATAGTTGTGATGGGTTTTTCAGTTCATCTACCAATATGGATGAAGGTTATGGAAGAAAATGAGTTTATTAAAATAGGAAATGGAATAAAAATAATAAATTAAAAATTATAGGATGAAATTGGGGAGTGGGAAGTATTGCAGTTATGAAATGATCATATTACTATGAATGACATCTACAAAAACTAGTCTGAATGATGTATTGAATTTAAAAAGAAGTATAAAAAGTGTTTTTTTTTTTTTTTTAATGGCAGGATGATGTAAAAAAGGAAGAGAAAGTGATGTATGAGTAACTGGATAGAATTGTATTAGGCAATTTAAAGAACACTACAAGAGAGTATTATCATATGGGAAAAGAATATAAAAAATAAATCGTTTAAAAAAATAAGGCATTACTGTTTAGGAAGACATTACTTACAATAGAGAAGGGAGGATATATCTGCATATTTGGGTAAAATAGTAAAGGAAGATATTGGTATAATTTTTGGTTTACCTTTACATGTTTGAAAGTCAAATGGTTGTACATGCAAATCCGCGAACCAGATATGCGAATTCCGTAATGCCGAATTCCCGAAATGTCATAAAATAATTGAATTTCAACATTTCCAAATGCACCACTGCTGAAACAAGTGCTACCATGGGTCAAAAAGGGGGCGACATTTCGTAATTTGGTGCTTCGGTTTTCGTGATTTTGGAATTTCGTGGTTTACAGTTTGCAGCAGCGAGTTCGAAGATTTGACCATCGAACATGCAAAGGTAAACCTAATTTTTTTTGATTGGATAATTGGGCAGGTTTCTGTTTGTCTGCCTTTAAATAGCCAGTGTTTTAAATCAGACATACTTGTTTAGAGAGACTGGCCTACTGCCTGCTGCGATATTTGAAAAAGATAAGTGTTTGTTTTCAATTGTCTTCTGCACTTCTGTTTAATACATATATCTGTAATCTGTACAACTTGTTTTTTCCCACCTACCTGCCCATTTGTTGTGGTGGTCTTAAGTCTTGATAGCTTTGAGTTGCCCACCTCTGGTATAAAGTTGATACTGGACACTCCCCCCAGTCACATTACATCAGCTCATTCTACTATTTATACTGAGAACATAGCAAAAGCCCACCCCTTTAGCTTCTGAACCTTGAATTATCTCATTATTTTCTTTATTTTTCTGTTTGCCATATTTATTACTGCTTGTTGGTAGCATCACTAAATTGATGACAGTGCTCTGCTTTATTAGTGCTGTCTGCTACTGTTGTGATTTGTGAGCTATTGTTTCAAAGCAGTCTACTGATTAACTATATTTCATTGCTATTTACTGCAATTCACTGCTGTTTGGTTGCATTTTCCTGCATTTCATGGCTGTTTGACTGTATTTTTTCATACTCCAAGTGCTATTCTTTTGACTATAAGTAATTAATCTGTGCTTCACTGTGAGTTTTTTTTTCTTACTGAGATCTTAACCTTAAAATTGAGTAGCATAGTTTCAGTACAGGTCTGCAGTATCCAGAGCTTCCGTTGCACAGTTTTAAACCATTTTTGAGGTACTCCAGCTATAAGTTAACTGCTTTTTTTCTGAAAAAAAGTTCTAAGCTTGTTTTCAACCTTTTCTGTTACTAGAGTAGTCCAGATAGAGATTTGCTGTATCCAGGACTGTTTTGTAAGTTTCTGAGTTCTCCAGACCCTTCTGTGTTAGAGGGAAGCCTTCCAGCTTATCAGTGACAGTGGTAAGCAGTAGGTAGCCTATCTACCACAAGAGGAGTGGTTTCTGGCTCTGAAATTGTAGTTTACTGGCTGTTTGGGCAGTTTTTTCTATCCCTTTCAACTTTCTCTTCTCTCTTGCACTTTAATTAGCTTATTTGCAAGCACTTCATCAGGCTTTTAGTAGCAATTTGTGTAGCACATATAAGTGCTATCAGTACTAGACGTCCTATAAAGAAACAGCTCCAATACTTAGTAATGATGACCATCCCTCCTTGCATGTCTAAAGGTCAATTTCCTGTGTTTTCTCCTATTAACCTGGTGAACTTGGGCATTCTGAAGGAGTGTAGCAACTGCCTCATGTACACAGACAATCCTCTCCTCTTGTGAGAGATGCACCTATATCTCCAAATTGGAAGCCATGCACTCTCCAGCCATGACCAGAATAGCTAGTCAAGAGGAGAATGTCAACATTTGCACCAGACCACATGGAACACATAGCCCTCCAGAACACCCACCATCACAGCCCTCACATAAAAACACAAACCACACACCCACCTTTGCGGAAGCTCTCAATAGAAATCTACCCAAACAGCAGAGACCTCCAAGGCAGAAATGCACTCGACCTCCACAATGCAGCACACATCACAAGACACTTAGCTCACCTACACAGTGTGCCCCTCAACCTAAGACCCTAAGGCAAAACAGCTTTCCCAATACAGTAATCATAGATGACTCAATAGTGAGGCACACTGATGTCCCACTCACTAGGATGAATAAGGAGAAGGTAACAGTCAGCTGTCTATCAGGTGCCAGAATCTGACACATAACACATGCACTAAGGTCACTCTACAACAAGTACAAGTATGAATCTGTCATTGTCCATGTGGGTGTGAATGACCTGAGACACACCTCCCTGGACTACATGAAAAGAGACATGGTGGAACTCTTGGATTATGTGGCCCAGGCAGGTATGACTCTAACCCTGAGCAGCATCCTACCATTGCCCAGAATGATACCACAGTACAAACAGAAAATGATTGACTTCAACAATTGGCTAAGTTTCTGGTGTCATTCTAAGAAGATCCAGCATTTGTCTGCTTGGGATGACATGACTGACAGATCTCGATGTTTTGCCAGAGATGGCCTGCATCTGTCACTCCTGGGTTTCCGAGTACTGGCTAAGGCTCTTGCCACCCCTATAGTGCCTTTTTTAGGTGATGTTCCAAAGACCAAATTGCCACTATAACAGCTATAAATAAATGCAATCTGAGGGTCATGCTGCTCAATGCTAGAAGTCTAAATCTCAAGATGCACTCGCTGGAAGCATTCCTCAAAATGGAGAACATCGACATTTGTGCTGTTATGGAGACCTGGTTTAAAACAGCAGAAAGCTCCACTGCACTACCAGACTATAACTCATTACATACCTTTCAGCCCCAAAACATGGACCGAAGCTCCAAAGGTGGTGTTGTTTCCATATTCATAAAAGATATGCACACCTCCAGACTAGTAGCCCAGCATAATGCAGCTGAGATATTCTAGGTACAACTAACATTGGGTAAGACAGCGATTCAGGTTGTAGCCTGCTATAGGTCCCCAACCATGTCTCAAGACTTCTTCTTCTTTCGGCTGCTCCCGTTAGGGGTCGCCACAGCAGATCAACTGTTTCCATTTCCTCCTGTCCTCTGCATCTTGCTCTGTCACACCAACCACCTGCATATCCTCTCTCACCACATCCATAAACCTTATCTTAGGCCTTCCTCTTTTCCTGTTACCTGGCAGCTTCATCCTTAGCATCTTTTTCCCAATATACTCTGCATCCCTCCTCAGCACATGTCCAAACCAACGTATTCTTGCCTCTCTGGCTTTGTCGCCAAACCTTCCAACCTGGGCTGACCCTCTAATATACTTATTCCTAATCCTGTCCATCCTAGTCACACCCAGTACAAATTTTAACATCTTCATCTCTGCCACATCAAGCTCTGACTCCTGCCTTTTTGTCAATGCCACTGTCTCCAACCCGTATAACATAGCTGGTCTCACTACCCTCTTGTAGACCTTCCCTTTCACTCTTACTGGTACTCGTCTGTCACAAATTACTCCTGACACTCTTCTCCATCCACTCCATCCTGCCTGTACTCTCCTCTTCACCTCTCTTTCACACTCACCATTACTCTGAACTGTTGATTCCAAGTACTTAAACTCATTCACCTTCACCACCTCTACTCCCTGCATCCTCACCATTCCTCTATCCTTCCTCTCATTCACACACATATATTCTGTCTTAGTCCTGCTGACCTTCATTCCTCTTCTCTCTAGAGCATATCTCCACCTCTCCAAGGTCTCCTCCACCTACTGTTTCCTACTCTCACTACAGATCACAATGTCATCTGCAAACATCATAGTCCATGGGGACTCCTGTCTGATCTCGTCTGTCAACCTGTCCATCACCATTGCAAATAAGAAAGGGCTCAGAGCTGATCCTTGATGTAATCCCACCTCCACCATAAACGCATCCGTCACTCCCACCACAGACCTCACCGCTGTCACACTACCCTTGTACATATCTTGTACCACTCTTACATACTTCTCTGACACTCCCGACTTCCTCATACAATACCACAACTCCTCTTTAGGCACCCTGTCATATGCTTTCTCTAAATCCACAAAGACACAATGCAACTCCTTCAGACCTTCTCTGTACTTCTCCATCAACACTCTCAAAGCAAACATCACATCTGTAGTGCTCTTTCCTGGCATGAAACCATACTGCTGATCACTAATCATCACCTCACTTCTTAACCTAGCTTCCACTACTCTTTCCCATAACTTAATGCTGTGACTGATCAGTTTAATCCCTCTGTAGTTACTACAGCTCTGCACATCACCCTTATTCTTAAAAATCGGTACCAAAACACTTTTTCTCCATTTCTCAGGCATCCTCTCACTTTCCAAGATTTCATTAAACAATCTAGTTAAAAACTCCACTGCCATTTCACCTAAACACCTCCATGCTTCCACTGGTATGTCATCTGGGACCAACAGCCTTTCCGTTCTTCATCTTCTTCATAGCTATCCTTACTTCCTCCTTGCTTATCCACTGCATTTCATGATTCACTATCCGCACATCATCCAACCTTCTCTGCCTCTCATTCTCTTCATCCATCAACCCCTCAAAGTACTCTTTCCATCTGCTCAACACACTCTCCTCGCTTGTGAGTACATTTCCCTCATTATGCTTTATCACCCTTACCTGCTGCACATCTTTACTAGCTCGGTCCCTCTGTCTAGCCAATCGGTGCAAGTCCTTTTCTCCCTCCTTAGTGTCCAACCTTTTATACAACTCTTCATACGCCTTATCCTTAGCCTTTGCCACCTCTCTCTTTGCCATGCACCTCATCTCCTTATACTCTTGTCTACTTTCTTCATCTCTTTGACAATCCTACTTCTTCTTCGCCAACCTCTTTCTCTGTATACTCTCCTGTACTTCTTCATTCCACCACCAGGTCTCCTTGTCCTCCTTCCTCTTTCCAGATGTCACACCAAGCACCCTTCTAGCCATTTCTCTTACTGGCTCTGCTGTAGTTACCCAGCTATTCGGTAACTCTTCACTGCCACCCAGTGCCTGTCTTAACTCTTCCCTGAACATCACCTCACAATTACCCTTTTTCAATTTCCACCATTTGATCCTTGGTGCTGCCCTCACACTCATCCTCCTCTTCTTGATCACCAATGTCATCCTACAAACCACCATCCTATGCTGCCTAACTACACATTCCCCTGCCACCACTTTAGAGTCTCCAATCTCCTTCAGATTGGCCCTTCTACATAAGATATAATCCACCTGTGTGCATCTTCCTCCACTCTTGTATGTCACCCTATGCTCCTCCCGCTTGTTAAAATACGTTTTCATCACAGCCATGTCCATCCTTTTTGCAAAATCCACTACCATCTGACCTTCTGCATTCCTTTGCTTAACACCAAACCTACCCATCACTTCCTCATCCCCTTTGTTCCCTTCACCAACATGCCCATTGAAATCTGCTCCAATCATCAGTCTCTCACCCTTGGGTACAGTCATCACCACTTCATCCAACTCACTCCAAAATTTTTCTTTCTCATCCATCGGACACTCAACTTGCGGAGCATATGCACTAACAACATTCATCATTACACCATCAATTTCCAGCTTCATAAACATCACTCTATCCGACACTCTTTTCACCTCCAAAACACTCTTAGCATACTCTTCCTTCAGGATAATGCCTACGTCATTTCTCCTCCCATCCACACCATGATAAAACAATTTGAAACCGCCTCTGATACACCTAGCCTTGCTCCCTTTCCATCTGGTCTCTTGCACACACAATATACCAACCGTCCTTCGGTTAATCATTTCAGCTAGCTCCCTCCCTATACCAGTCATACTGCCAACATTCAAAGTTCCAACCCTCACTATCACATTCTTAGCCCTTACCTGCCTTCGGGCATGCCTTCCGCCTCTTCTCCTCCTTCGGCCAACAGTAGCCCAATTTCCGCCAGCACCCTGTTGGCCAACAGTACTGGTGGCGGTCATTGTTAACCCGGGCCTCGACCGATCCGATATGAGTTTCTGTACAGTTTGCTGCATGTGTGATTTGGCATGATTTTATGCCGGATGCCCTTCCTGACGCAACCCTCCCCATTTATCCGGGCTTGGGACCAGCACAAAGAAATGCACTGGCTTGTGCATCCCCAGTGGCTGGGTTCCACCATGTCCCAAGACTCTTATTCCATATTCCTAAGCACTCTGGAAGTTATTAAGATCCAACCCAACACTCTCATACTAGGTGACTTCAACTACTCCTCCATTAGCTGGGAAAACTACTCATGCACCAATGCACTGGCCCAACGCTTCCTGGAATTCATCAATTCCAATGCCCTGGACCAGCTCATTCTTACCCCCACTAGAGAAAGCAACATCCTTGACCTGGTTATTACTAACATGGGCAACCATTTCTTTACACCAATAGTCAATTATTCCCTGGTTAGATCTGACCACAAACTAATAACCATGGAAATCCACATCTCACCCATACCCCCCCCCCCCCGCAAAGGTATCCACCATGAAAAACTTCTCCAAAGCTGACTTTGGACTCCTAAAAACAAAGGTGGCTAACTTCACAGCACCCATGCCAGTGGAAAATAGATGCATGACTGCTGAATCATACAGCAATGCACTCTACTAATACGTACATAAATGCATGGAACTAGCCATACCCAACAGAACCAAGATGCTCTCCTCCAAAAAAAGGAAGCCAATCTGGTGATCCCCTGCCATTAATAAACTCTACAAGAGAAGGAAGAAACTGTTGCAGAAAAAGGTGAAGTCCCAAGACTGGAAAAATTCCCTTATTAGCCTTATCAAAAAGTTGAGAACTCTCATCAAAACTTCCAAAGCCAGCTATGAAGGCAGAATTGTAGCAGACATTAAAAACAACCACAAAGCCTTCTTTAGTTATATCAAGAATCTCCACAGCAATAACCAGATTTTCTCTGAGTTACTGCACAATGGTACCTCCTATACTGAGCCAACAGATATTGCCAACATATTGGCTGACAGATTCAGTGCCAACTTTACCCCTCTCTTCCCCCCTAAAGGACCAATCTCAATACTGGAAGAATGTCAGGCACCCAACATTACTGCAGCACATGTTAAACCTGCATTGTCTAAGGCCAGGAATACCGCTTCCATGGGACCCAACAATATCCTTGGCTGTGTTCTACATGAAATACAAAGTGAACTGGCACCACATCTGTATGCTCTGTTCACTCACAACCTCACCTCAGGCTTTGTCCCTGCTGAATGGTGCACTGCTTCAGTCATCCCTCTCCATAAAGGAGGAGCGACTACAGACCCTACAAATTATCACCTCATTAACCTGATGACTCTGATATGTAAGGCTATGGAGCACATCATCGTGGACTTAATTAACAAGGATATAGGGACTCTCCAAACACTAGATCCCAAGCAATTTGGTTTTTTGAAAGGTAGATCATGCCTGCTCAACCTGGTTGACTTCTTTGAGTCAGTCACCAGAGCAGTGGATGAAGGTAAGACAGTTTATACAGCCTAACTCAATCTGGCCAAGGTCTTTGATACCATCCTTCACTCAGGAATTATTGCTAAATTCAGCAAACTAGGCATCAACCCCTATATCATTAGGTGGGTTGCAAATTGGCTCACAGAACCCACGGTGTGAAAGTAGCTAACCCCAAGTCAGACTGTCGACCAATCACAAGTGGTCCCACAGGGATTGGTCCTGGGTCCTCTCCTGCTTGGCATCTACTTCTCAGAAATCCAGGCCAATGTGGAAGGACTCTAGCCGACCAAATTCACAGACGACTGCAAGCTGGGAACCATTATTAACTCCCCAAGTGATGCAGACATCCTACAGAAAGGCCTCACTGAGACCAATGACTGGTGTCAAAACCATGGTCTTAAACATAATGCCAAAAAATGTGTCAGCATCCCCTTTGGGAAAAACTCAGTTCCCACTAATTACCACATCAATGGGAGCCCACTGAACACTGAAGGCATTATAAGAGATCTGGGAACACAGGTTGACAGCAACTTCTCCTTTGGCCACCACATTGCTACTGTGGTCAGAAAGTCCTTCTATGTGGCACATCTCATTACCAAGGGTTTTGCATCCAGGAAGCAAGAGGTCATCATTTCTTTCTACTCTTCCATCATTAGACCAATCATAGAGTATAATGCCCCATTTGGCATGTACCTCACTAGACACATGCAACAGCTGGAGAGGCCACAAAAGTACCTCAGGAAGAGGATTCAAGGCCTTAAACACATGTCCTACATGGGCAGACTAAAAAAACTCTATTCTCTGTCTCATATCGTCTACTAAGAGGCAATCTCCACTTGACTTACAAAGCCATGTCTGACCCAGCTCTGTTAGAAATGCTACATCTAAAAAAATCCCAATCCCTCCACACCACACACTCCAGAGACCTCAACCTCATTACCATAGCTGTCCTTAGGCATAGGCCAACTAGGCAGCCGCCTAGGGCACCGCTCTATTAGGGGCACTTTTCCAGAATTTATTTGGTGTAGGTAGACCAGGATGGGGGCACCGGTTGGTGTGGTGGGGTGGCATGGAGCCCTTTTGCCTAGGGCACCAGTTGACCTAAGGCCACTCCTGCTCATTACCACAATCAACAGAACATGCTGGAGGGACAGGTTCATAACCCAGAGACTGCACATCCTCTGGAATAGACTTCCCATACTTGTCAAGCAGAGCACTTCACTAGCCCTCTTCAAGTGAAATCTCTCCACTTTTATCTACTTGATAGAGGCACTGAGAACTAACAATGGCTGGCACAATGCCATGGCACTTCTATGGGCTAAGCTTGTAAAGGCCCCAGGGCTATTAGCCTAGTGCACACCTATGAACGTATGAACCTATGAGGATAATGAAAAATGTAAAAGGAGAAGAAGAACAAAAGAGCAAGTTATGAGTATTGTAGTACAGCATGTGTAAAATATGTATAAGAATAAAAATAAGAGAGAATGGAAAGTAAAAAAAAATCCAGAATGAGTTAAGGAAGAATTTGAAAAAGAAGTTGTTATTAATAAATTGGATGACATACATAGCAAATTTTGATTCAGTATCAGGCCCAGATGGTATAGAGTATGGAATGTATAAGAAACAAATGGATTGACAAACAGAGTATTTTGTAAATGTACTGAATAAATGGTTGAAAAAAGGGTTTGTTTATGAAGAGTTATGTAGTGAGATATTAAAATTTATATGGAATAAGGATGAGAAGAATGAAATAGAAACAACGGACACCCATCACACATTTATGAGAATACAGAGAATAACAGAAGGAATGATGAAGGATATCATGGAAGAAAATATATATAGTATAAAATGGATGAATGTCAAGAATTGTTATTGGTTATGAGAGAAATTCTGGATGATATTATTAGTAAAATGGAGGGTGTGAAACTTATGGTAGGTGATATTAGCAATTTATTTGATACAGTAAGACATAATGTTTTGTGGGATGTAATGGAGAAGTATGAAAAAGGTAACAGAATTAGGAGAGTGTGTATGTCAGTGTATCAAAACAATAGAGTGAGAGTACTAGTGAATGGGCGGCTGAGTAAAGAAATATGCATGAAGTTTGGTATAAGACAAGGATCTCCCATGAATGTGATAGTGAGTGAAATACCTTATAAAATGAAAGATGCTAGGTATATGATGCAAAAGAAGGTGGTGATTCCAGTAGTTTTGATATATACACATGATATAGTTGTAGTTACTAAGAACAAAATATGGATGACGAAAGTGTTGGTTTGTCAGAATGGCCTTGAATAAGGCTAAAAGTAAGGGTTTGGGTGATGTGGTGAAAATTGGGGGTGTATTTTTCAATCAAAAATGTGTCTTTGCTAGGGATAAAATTAGTGGGAAAATAATGTAGTTATGATATGATGAGAGAGTTTGATTTAAAAAAATGAAAGAAACATGTATTCTGTGGAGGACATATAGCTTACATTCAGTGAAAATGTTTATCTGCTGAATTCTGTATTAATGGGAAAAATAACATATATGCCAAATGTTTATATAATCCTTCAAAAATATGAAAAGGAAATTGCGCAATTGGTGCTTTCTTTCATACAGAGTTTATGACTGAACTCAGTGAAAAGAGTTGTGCTGTATTTAACTGTAGATGAAGAGGGAATGGGCTTACTAAATCCAGTAGTTTATTTTGCTTCTTTAAACTTGTAAAGAATATTAAAGTGGTGAGAATTGGAAAGTAATAGTAAGAAGAATGTTTAAGTACAAAAAGTGTTGGGAGATAATGAGAATAAGAAAAAGAGCAAAAAGAATATGCAAATGAAGAAATTAAAAAATTATCAAGCAAAAAATACTAACATGGAAAATAAAAAGTGATGAGATAGAGAAGAATAGGATGTGGTATAAAAATGTGACAAAACAATATTATTATGTAAATCAGTGAGGCAATTTACCAGAAGATAAGGTGGTTACTTGTGTGCGAAGTGGGTGCTACGCTTAGCATCGATTCTGCATTCAAGTTAAATCCAATTTCACCAAACAGATAATAGGGCTCCAAGTTCGCCAAACATACGATAGGACTCCAAAGTATGTAATTCAACCAATTTATATTTATTTTCACGGAGACAAACAGAAATAAAAGCAAAAAACAGATGAGCGCTTTCACTATTAGGTTAGCTTCTTCAGATCGTTTCAAACATAATGGAATGCCATCTCTTATATAGTAGTATGATCTGTGCTTAATTAAATTAACGTACATCATTAGATAATTGTGTGAGAGTTAGTTTAAAAGATATATACATCTTAAAAATATATATATACTTTTTAAAAGGTGACTTTTTAAAACATTTTTTGCTTTAACTATAATGCATACAGACTGTATCTGACAATATATATAAAAGGCGCATAAATTGTACAAATAGTAAAAAGATTTCTTATATAAACATGTAAAAAAGACATAATCTTTAGGTTAGATAAATACAATGTGTCATATGAACTAAAACATTTTACACAGATTAAAAGCAAATAAACTGTATCCAAAGTGTATTTTATATATTACCTTTGTCTCATTATTATAATAGATCCATGAGGCATAAGTCAAACTTATATTTTAAGCGTAATACATATGTAAAGATATATATATAAAATGTAAAAAATGTATATATGTATATATAATATAATTGGAACATGTGGCAGTATATATGTATCTGTTGATAAAGTGTACCAGATTTATAATTAATAAATATATTATGAATTAATAAATGAATAAATATATATATATAAATGAATAAATATATGACATCTTTCATTGTAATTCATTGTAAATATGGGTCTATTGGATAAGAAATAAATATGAAAAAATATATATATGCATGTATTGGAATAAATAGTAAATATAATAATGTAGGCATAAATATATAATATGTTATGTCTGTATAGATAAATAATGTAATATATGTGTGTATGAATTGATTAAATATAATTGAAAAGTAACACATGAAATAGTCAATATAAATAAAGTTGTGTATTGAAATGAGGTTATGTATTAAAATGAAGTTATGTATTAAAATGAGATATCAATATTTTAAAAATATATATGTATGATCAAAATATAAATTGTATGTATAAATATATGTGTAAATATGTATATAGTATACCTATGAATACATATATATGTGCATATAAATGATAAATGTGAACATAAATAAAATATCAAAGAGTGCTTACATGGTGTATATGTGAGTGTATATAGAGAATGATAATGTATATATATATATATATGGGAGTAAATCAATGGGATGGATTAAATAGTGTGTGGATGTTGAATGAATTGTTAAATGTAGTGGGTTGCTATATCAGGCAAAAAAAGGGGGACTCTCATCAATCAGCTTATTTGATGTGTCTTCGTTGTCGTAAATGTGGTTTTATTGATGCTCTCTCGTTTAACCCATGCCCTTTATCAGCCCTTAGTAGAATTATCCAGCTGCTTTCCTTGTCTTCTGTATAGCATTTTATATTACCTCCCCTCGGGTTTGGTGTTATAACTTCAAGAACCCTGAATTTAAATGTATGTTCCTGTCCCTTCTCTAGGATATGCTTTGCCAAAGCATTATTGACATTTTCTTTTCTAATGCTATAACAATGCTAACAGACTAGTTTCGGCAAACAGCCTTCCTCAGTGTAACACAATGTAGCTACATTGTGTTACACTGAGGAAACTGTTCTAAACTAGTCTGTTATGGACACAAGTATTTAATAAATTTATTGAACTCTGTGCTGCTTTGCTGGTCTATTTGGTTAATTTGGTTTCTTAGACAAGGACATTTGCTGTGTCTATATATGAGTTTGTGGGAAATGAGTCCCTGGAAGAACATTAAATAATGGCTTAGTTATCACTAATAAAGTTGTTTAAGGGCCAGGCAGGGAGGATACCTATAATGTTGACCTGTGACAAATGTTGCTGTTTTCTTATAGCATTGTTCCATTTGTTACAGCAGAGTGGCTTGTAGGTTAATTGAAACAGGGACTGCATATAGGAGGCTAGTATGAGAAAAGATCATCATCATCATCATCATCATCTTCTTTCAGCTATTCCCGTTAGGGGTCGCCACAGCGGATCATCTGTTTCCATTTCTTCCTGTCCTCTGCATCATGCTCTTTCACACCAACCGCCTGCATGTCCTCTCTCACTACATCCATAAACCTCATCTTAGGCCTTCCTCTTTTCCTGTTACCTGGCAGCTCCATCCTTAGCATCCTTTTCCCAATATACGCAGCATCCCTCTTCAGCACATGTCCAAACCAACGCAATCTCGCCTCTCTTGCTTTGTCTCCAAACTGTCCAACCTGAGCTGACCCTCTAATATACTGATTCCTAATCCTGTCCATCCTAGTCACACCCAGTGCAAATCTTAACATCTTTAACGCTGCCACATCCAGCTCTGACTCCTGCCTTTTCGACAATGCTACAGTCTCCAACCCATATAACATAGCAGGTCTCACTACCCTCTTGTAGACCTTCCCTTTCACTCTTACTGGTACTTGTCTGTCACAAATCACTCCTAACACTCTTCTCCACCCATTCCACCCTGCCTGTACTCTCTTCTTCACCTCTCTTCCACACTCACCATTACTCTGAACTGTTGATCCCAAGTACTTAAACTCATCCACCTTTACTAACTCTACTCCCTGCATCCTCACCATTCCTCTACCCTCCCTCTCATTTACACACATATATTCTGTTTTAGCCCTGCTGACCTTCATTCCTCTCCTCTCTAAAGCATATCTCCACCTCTCCAGGGTCTCCTCAACCTGGTCCCTACTCTCACTACATATCACAATGTCATCTGCAAACATCATAATCCACGGGCCTCCTGTCTAATCTCATCTGTCAACCTGTCCATCACCACTGCAAATAAGAAAGGGCTCAGAGCTGATCCTTGATGTAAACCCACCTCCACCTTAAACGTATCTGTCACTCCCACCGCAGTCCTCACCAATGTCACACTACCCTTGTACATATCCTGTACCACTCTTACATACTTCTCTGCCACTCCCGACTTCCTCATACAATACCACAACTCCTCTCTAGGCACCCTGTCATATGCTTTCTCTAAGTCCACAAAGACACAATGCAACTCCTTCTGACCTTCTCTGTATTTCTCCAACAACACTCTCAGAGCAAATATTGCATCTGTAGTGCTCTTTCCTGGCATGAAACCATACTGCTGATCACTAATCATCACCTCCCTTCTTAACCTAGCTTCCACTACTCTTTCCCATAACTTCAAGCTGTGACTGATCAATTTTATCCCTCTGTAGGTACTGCAGCTCTGCACATCACCCTTATTCTTAAAGATAGGTACCAAAATACTTTTTCTCCACTCCTCAGGCATCCTCTGACTTTCCAAAATTTCATTAAAAGATGAGGCTATATTTATTCTGGCTTTTGTTTGTTAGATAGGATCTTGCCCTACACAGTGTCTGAGTTTTTGGTGTGTTTTCTTTTCTACTTTTTATTTACATTGTGTTTGTATTTTAGGTTATTGTTATTGGTTACAGCTACAGTTTTGTGGGGGTAACTTGTTCTATCTTGGTAACACTGAATAAACTGAGTGGGAAGTAGTTTTTGAGATGAGATAGCTGCTTAGGGACAAATAGGATTAATTTGGTTTTGAGTATAGGTAGAGTTGTGCATTAGTAAGCCAGATTTTAATGTGGGAGAAAGATTCCTGGGTGAGCTGTTGTAGTTTATCTATATTTTTAGCTGTGCAGATTAATGTGGAGACATCTAGTTTGTCTGTATTTTTAGCTGTGCAGATTAATGTGGAGTCATCTGCATATTTGATGATGGTGGCTTGGTTAATGGAGATGTTGATTGTTTATGAAGAGATTAAAAAGCAGGGAACCTAATACAGAGCCTTGGGGACACCTGTCTGGAATATTTAGCTTTACAGTTTATTCTTTTAAAGCAATAATTTGACAGCCAATTAGACTGGAAATTACGACTTTATTCTGACCATTTCTTAGCACTATATTACTCATACCTCTAATTATTGACTCCTGAGTCATAAGTACCTGTTCTTGACAAATTCTCCATGGTTTCTAGTGGCTGCAATAAGTTTATCCATTCATTGGCCCTAATCTCTTTTCAGTTGTCATTCCTAAAGACAGTAAAAGGTGGATATCCCATTTCTGGTCAGGGATTAGAATGCAATACACACCCAGAATATTTGCAATGAGCTTGTATTACAGCAGAAGTTAGAAAGTGATGACATATATGATATCATGAAAATGACCTATTCTGGCACTAGAAAATTCTAGCATGACTACCACTGGAAATGTAGACACATTTGAAACAGTAAACATTAAATGAACATAAAGGTACACACATGCATGTTTTTATAATTAAAATCACCAAATAATTGTAGCCTAAGGTCAAGCACCATGACAGTGTTTTCTTAAATTTTGCTAGAAATGTAAAAGCTTTTTCAAATATACTTTATACTGGTAAAGTCTACCTGAAAGTCTTTGTAGCCATTAAACTGCTAAGTTTCTTTTCATTGGCTTCACAACAAATGTATATATATGGTATGTGCTCTGACTAAAAAGTCAGTAAGTCAGATATTTATTGTGTTTTTGTAGCATCAAGAATAAAAATAATCCATTTTATTTAGGTCTTGCGCACTATCCAGGGGATTCAATAAACTCTGTGTAGGCTTAATGCAAAGCCTACAAGGAGTTTATGTGTTAGTCAGGTGAACAGCAGTGCTAATCACATATGCATGACGTGCATTGCACTTTGCACTTACACAGATACAGGTGATGTTGCCAGCCAGGAAACCGTGTAAGCAGCACGAAGATAGAACATGCTGATAAGTTTACCTATGGGCAAACATGTTCTGCAAGATTGCGTGGACAGCCACAATGACGACCAAGGCTAAAATTAATGTAACTAATGCAGTAATAACCATTATAGAAAAGTGTACTCAGTGGAATGTACAGTACAACATGTTTTTGGAATACTGAAATAAAGGATTTGTGTTGATCTTCAAGGGTACACAGAATGCAGTATAAATACAGTAGTCTGGGGAATTGTGCGTATTGAAAAGGGCCACAGACATGAATGGCAGGAATGAAAAGGAGGAAGAGGACATGTGAATATGGTAATGTACATTAGATAAGGGCATGTCAATGTATGTACACCCCAATGACAAGTCAGTAGCATGAAAAGTAATCATATATGTACATGTTACAGTACATACTGCTGTTTACATTTCCTGTGTGGGTATATTCAAATCATCACACATTATAGTATATTATGTGACCATCACACAAGATTATATATCATTGGAGATGATTGGTTGCGATATAAACATCCTGACATGATCACTGGAAAGGACGTTTAACAAGGACGGTATATGCATATTGTGAAGGTGTGCAAAATGAAATGTCATCATAGCTCTCAACCAATCGGGGAAACATAGCAACAGTCTTATGGACAACAGTAGACAGAAGCAGGCACACTCTGTGAAACTGACATAAAATATATGATTGTAAGTTATTATACATGTTCTGCAGAAACACACTTGTACAACTGTAATGATTTGTCAGTAACCTGTAAGGGGAATCCAGCAAAGCTTCCTCAAAAATTACCACTTTTTGGAGCTGTTAAGAGGAACAGTGTTATACCTGTAGTTTAAACTAGGAGCATTCCTGTCACATTGAAAGACTGCATGACAAATATGCCACAGTCCACACTTTCAAGAATGCAACCCATGCCATCAGTGTTGTCAATGAGCTCTGTATTTACTGGGTGCATCACAGGAAGACGTAACACACGTGTATCTTGTAGAACACCCTGGTGGGAAGTCTGCACTGTCAACTCCTAATGGATATGCATCACAAAAGAATAATTATGGATGGCCAAAGAGATGTGTGGAAGCTCACTGTGGCAAACATGATGCTCTTCAGTAAAGCATCCCTGGAAGATATAGGTATCAGCCTATGGATAACAGCATTCAAAAACAATGCACTATTATCAGTAGATTCCCTACACTTGGCTGTGTATTGCGTTCATCTTCCATGTGTAATAGTAATGGATATTGTCTGCAGCATCTGCAAATGATGCGTGAATTAAGAAGTGATCCTTTATAATGAATGGTACAGCAGTATGTGAGACTGATGGAATGCATCAGTATGTCCATGTGCAGAGAAACTGCAGCATTGCAAAGTGTAGCATCAATGAGCATGGCCACTGTCACTGTGACATTGTTCTCATACCAAACAATACATGGAGCACACTTTCTATCAGCACGTCAAACCCAAGATATGTGCCACACGATCACTGCCACCCTGACAATGCCATGGAAACATTTATACTACCATGAAATCCTGACATGCATGCATAATTGTTCATGTAAACTATCAAGTGGTAATACTAATGGGATGTACTAGTATGTCTGTGAAGCTGTACAGTCACACTATAGCTGTACCTAGGATACAACTGTGGCATCATAGGTTTATAGGTGCATAGCAGAGTACTAGGCTAAAGCCCCAAGATCCCAGAAAAGCCTAGCCATGTGTAACGTGTTTCACAATTTTAAATAGCTATGTGAATGATGTTCACACAGGTATGAGGCTGTGCTATATTATCTAATACCAACTACCTCTATCCATGAGGGACATGGCTGCAACACCAGGAGCACAATTATGATTAATCATCCATTGATCTAGGTTGCACTTGAAGAGGGTCAGGCAAGGTATTTACCTTACATGAATGGGAAGCTTGTTCCAGAGAAGGAATAGTGTTTGAGAGCTGTATCTATCTCTCCAACATGATTTATTATATCAGAGGCTCAGTTAACATCCTTAGAACAAGTGACCTTCATACAGTTTGTGTTAATAATGTGTACCATTTCCATCAGGGCCAGATTAGACACTGCCCTTTAGGCCAGACACAGATCGACTCTTAGTAGTCTGTTGAAGATATAATACAATGATAGGGCTTTTAATATCTCTGCATAGGTCTTGTTTATACCATGTATATTCTTTGTGCGATAACTCTGGGGTTGTCCAGCTTTTGCATCTCTGTGGTGAGGTACATGAAAAAGAGTGCACTATGTGCAATTATTGACATGATGAGATCCAAGAATAATGAAGTTATAATGTCTTTGATGTGGAAGGCTTGCCCAAACTTAGGTGTTATGCTACACAAAAGGGATTTGTCACCACTGTGGACACAGGCTGGTGGAAGTTCCGATTACTATCTACCTGAGTACCCAGATCATGTACCACTGGATATACTCATAGGGGTGTGTTGTATATATTGTAATTAGCATGCGTAGTTGCCCTAAAAAAGGGAATAATTTTTGTTTTTTGTTTGTGTATTGTGTTTCCATGGCTCTGGCAACAATAATTTTTGTGTGTTAATACTTTCTGCAGTATATCAGCAGTGTTCATTGATTCAGTGATTGCCCACAGTTTGCAGTCATCCACAAAGTTGGTCAGACAATGGCTGTCTAAGTTTGTCCTGACGTCTTACAATTAAATACTGAACAGAAAAAGGCCTAATGCAGAACCTGAGGTATGGTCCTCGTCAATGGCCTCTTACTAGAGGTGATTTCACGCACTTTGACAGTATGTGTCCTATCTGTGATCCATTTGTCTACTCACTTGTTGACATAGGTGTTTATGCCCACTTGAGGAAGTTCTCTGTAATACCTGAATGCAGATTTGTGTCTAATGCCTTAGCCAGGTCAAGGTAGGTGGGATGCACAGTCTTTTCCTCATCTATGCCCTTGGTGACCTTCTTGCAGAAGTTGACCAGATTTAACAGACATGATGTAGCCTTAATAAATCAAAAATGTGTTGGTTAGACAGTCAGGAAATTACCTGTGACCTTTTTGATAAGGTCCATGATCATTCCTTGGTCTGCCTCACAGATGAGGTGAGTCAGGCTTATGGGTCTATAATTCCCTGGATCAGGTGATGGTCTTCCCTTGTCCAGATGGATGACTGTTGCTGTACACCCTTGTGCCAGAACATAGCCTGTCTGGAGGCTGTGTTTAAGTAGGGATCTGTCTGCTAGGTCAGGCTTTAAGTTCTTGGAACGGCAACCTGGGATGTTGTCAGGGCCCATTAATGCCATGTTCTTAGCCTTAGAGAGAGCACAGATGAGCTGCTCTCCTGAGAAAATAATAGGTAATGTTTGCATGTATACTTTGGCTGTTGTCTAGCAGGGACAGGTTGGTGAAGTTTGATCCAAACTGCCAGCAAGCAGATTGTATATTTTCTCTGGCTGAGTATGGGTGGTGAAATCCACAAACAGTTCTGCATTTAATTGTGTATTCCTCTTAATATTTCATACTTATTTACAAAAGTATTTGTGATAACACCTCCAAATACAGCCTTGAGTATGCATCACATGCCACACAGTGGTACTGTTCAAACAGTCATTTATTTATTTATTTATTTATTTATTTGCATTTGTTTACCGGGAAATTCCGACTGGACGCAGGTCCTTTTTCGGCAGATGCCCGGGGAGAAAAGCTCCACATGATGTACATGATAAATAGAGATACAAAGTTGCAGCAATAGTAAACAACATTACAGGTTGTTGGCTTTAATACAATAACACGATATTGATTATCAGCAGTATATGCAGTAAATGTTGCAAGTTAAGATAGTTTCTTGTCGTTTATAATATTAGTAATAAAGTTGTCAGACAAGATTTTAAAGTATGTAAAGACAACTAGCTAATTCTGACTGTGGTTAGTAGTGGTGGTAGTATAGTTGGGTTAAGAGTCTAGATGGGGGGGGTAAGGGTGGAGGTGTTAGTCTGGATTCGAACAAGGACAAAGCCAGTGCAAATTTAAGTGGAATTTGAGCACATTCTTGAAAAGGCTGCTGGAAGGTAGAGTAGTTATAGAGGGTGGAAGATTGTTCCAAAGTTTAGATATGGTACATGAAAATATGGTTTCTCCTGCTGAGTTTTTCGGTTTAATAACAGTGAGTTGATTTTTGTTGCTTGATCTTAGGGGCCTAGTGGAGTGATAGGGATGGAGAAGGGTTTGAAGAGAAAGGATGTTAAAGGGGTGGTTAATAAGTTTATGATCGAGGGTGAGTTGATTAAAGTGAAGGAGGTGTGGGAGTTCTAGCCAGTTTAGTTCTTTAAGGGAGATACAATGATGGCTGTGGTAGGAGGTTCCAGTGGCAAATTTAGCAATTTTGCTGTAACAAGCATCCAGCTTGTGTAGGTCTGTCTGTCTAAGGTTGGTAAGTATGGGGGATGCATAGAGTAGGGTGGAGATTAGCTGGGAATTGGCTATGGAGATTCTAGCTGCCTTGGTTAGGAGTTGGCGGCTTTGATATAATGCACCAGGTTTATTGTGAACATTTTTTATTGTGAGAGATATGTGGGTGTCAAATCTAAGTTTGTTGTCTATTTCCACACTGAGTAATTCTGTGTGTTCTGATGGAGAGATGATGGTATTGTCTTTGGCGAGAATGTTTAAGTGGGGGGTGTTTTGGGTGGCTTTGGAAGGTTGGAACAGGGGAAGTTTTGTCATACTTGGGTTGAGTAGGAGCTGAACATTGGATAGCCAGCTTTGTACAGAAGAGAATGATTCCTGTGTGATTTGTTGTAGTTCTGGTAGAGTGGGGGCAGAGCAGATGAGAGTAGAGTCATCTGTGTATTGTATAAGAGATGCTTTTGTGGTGGCAGTATGTAGGTTGTTAGTAAAAAGTGAGAATAGCAGAGGGCCAAGGATAAATCCTTGGGGAACTCCGAGAGTAACTGGGAGGCAAGGTGATAGGTTATTGACTCAGATTACTGATTGCTGGCATCCATGTAGATAGCTGTGGAACCAGTTGCAGGCTGATTGTGAGAAGGAGAGGTTGTGGAGAGTAGTAGCTCATGAGATAGCATGTCAAAGGCTTTTGAGAGATCTAGAAATACAGCAGTAGAGAAGAGACCATTGTTTTTGTGATGAAGTATATTGTTGGAAAAGTGGAGCACAGCAGAGGTAGTGCTGTGATATGGCCTGAAACCATGTTGGGTCATACAACTCATGTCACATAATTACATCAATTGCACACAATATGCCTGTATGTTTTTCTTTGGAAAGCTGTGCATGAGCACCCTGATACCATATATGGACACATTACAAATGAGGTGGATGTGGCTCATGCAGAACAGTTACTGACACAAATGCTGACCATACCTCTCAACCTCTTAGAGCACGAAATCTGGACAAAGCCATAAATAAAAGTGGTACAAAGGCCCAAATATAGGGACAATTTTTAAATATTGCTCTTACAAACTTAGAAAGTTGA
This sequence comes from Protopterus annectens, assembly GCF_019279795.1. NCBI lineage: Eukaryota > Metazoa > Chordata > Ceratodontiformes > Protopteridae > Protopterus > Protopterus annectens. The sequence continues at coordinate 1,093,229,603 of NC_056735.1, read as the reverse complement.
TAAAATAACAGGTTTTGCATTAGCATGAATTTTCTAAAGGGTATAAAGTCTGAAACTCAAATATGTGTCATTATTTTCTAACTTCAGTCTGTAATGATTTGCCACTAATTTGCCAGAAAACCACAATTTTATGAAAAATGGACCAAAAATATGAGGCAAAAGTCTGGAAATTCTGCAAAAATCTGTACAGTTAAGGGGTATGATGCTGACAGTCAGACAATGCTGCTGGGGACCACCTCACTAATCCTTGGGAATAGCAGCACAATTGCACATACAATAAATTCACCAAGGCTACAAAAGAATCACAGCTTGCGATATGTTTGTGTATATAACAGCATTACATGTGGATGAAACAAGACATATGTCCCCATGTAATCAGTATGACATTATATTGATATATGTCAAAGAACATTTCATTTTGGCATTTATACGCATGCACACCTGTGCCATACTGCATGTGTTACTGTGATGGCTAAATGAGAACTGCATATAATGTTGATATACTCCACTGCAAAAACACATGCTTTATTAAGCCAAAGCAATATACTTGGTATCATCCCATGTCAACAGTTCTCTGGATGCATATTACTATAGTGTTATGGAAAGAACATGTAATCAAATGGCAGCAGTGGCCATCAACACATTACCTCACACCACAGCTTGTAATGCCAACTTGCAGGACTAATGTACATCCACACTTCAACATAAAACATGCGGATGACAGCAACATTGACGTGCAATATTCATAGGGTCATAGGACATTACTAGGCTAATGGTCAAGATCACATCAAATCATAGCCATTATAATACCATTAAAATCAAAATCGATATATCTATATGATTTAAGACAGAAAGGGTATGTAAATATGGTTGTGCATGTGTTGATTGTATTACATACTGCCACTCTCCATGTGTGACATATGCACCACCCCATGACAGAACTGGCAATCACATATCCAGTGGTCTGGAGATGGCTTTCCAGGGCTCATGGAAGGACTGTGCTTCACGATGTGTGTATGCATCTTTGAGATGATGACATCTTCCAGTCTTCTGCAGAAATGATGTTATGTGGCGAGATGGAAAAAGGGGTTGTTGAATTCATGGGGCTATATTAAAGGTTCTCCTGAGTGATAGTAAAATGAAAAGAGAAGCAAAAGACCATACAAGGACTGTAATGTACCACCATCTCTCTACATAACAGTTGACTAAGGTCAAATTTGAACATTAAACCTGCATAGGTATAGAAGCTGGATTTCATACAATGTAATAGTAGCACCACCACGTGTCTGACTTTAACAGTTTCACAGTGCACTTTATAGAGGATGACAACATCAGTGTAAGTCTGAGAAGAAGATGTTGAGTGGAATGTCTAACATAGTTGTGGAGTCACATCTTGGTGTAAATTTGTCTCAAAGTATTATTTGAATAAACACACTCTCAAGTTGACTGCTGTGAGATTAGAACCCATAACTATCTAGGTACAGGAGGTGGAGAACACAGTGCTTAATACAAGTGCCACAGCACAAGTCTGACTTTCTTTGTATCAGACAACACTTTATAGTAGATGGCATCATCAGTGTCTGGTGAGAAGAAGATGGTAGTAGGGGGAATGTCTCACATGCTGTTCTAAAATGGTCTCTAGAATGTTAACTAACTGACCACAAACATAAACAAGTTGACCGCAGCGAGACTAGAATAACTACCTATCTATCTACAGAACACAGAACATAATGCAAGCAGTACAGCACAAGTCTGGCTTTCATAGTGTCAGACAACACTTTAAAGCATATGACATTCAGTGTATGTTTGGAAGAAGATGTTGGGAGGCCTCTATGAAGTGCCTGTGCAGGCACATAGAACTGTAAAAATGTTTGTTTTTCATGACACTTGAGTGCAGATAGTAGGATACAGGCTCATGCTCGTCTGACTACACACACACACACACACACACACACACACACACACACACACACACACACACACACACACACACACACACACACACACACGGTCTATATTATATTCTCAAAAGCTGACAATGTCGAATCTGACATTGTTGAAACAGGAATATCGAACGCTCAGAAAGAAGAAATGTACATTGGGCCTATAATTTAGTGCTGCAGTGTTAGTCTTGGATCTGGGTTGTAAGTTTCTACTCAGTGGCATAGCTGGGGGGGGGGTGAGGGGCGGTCCACCCCGGGCAGCACTTTTCAAGTCCATTCACATCACATCTATATACGTGCATTGTTGCACAGACTGTTGATGTCCTTATCTGCCCACATGCGAGCCGAGTGTGGATGCTTACCTATTACTTAGTGAGTTCCGCCAAGTTTCAAATTCAACAATTAAGGAGATATTTATTTATGCAGCTCTCATAGTGAGTGCATTTATTTGTGGAGTGAGTTCAATTTGTAAGGAAATTAGATATTTATTTATGCAGCTCTCAGTGTAGTAGTGAGCGTTTTTATTTATGCAGGCCTGTGGATGTTTACTTAGTGAGTTCTATTGAGTTTTCAATGATTTAGGATACATATTTATTTACGTGTGTGTGTGTGTGTGTGTGTGTGTGTGTGTGTGTGTGTGTGAAGGGGAGTTATCACCAGGAAATCAATTCATTCATATGAAGATCATATTAAAAAAAAAAAAAATGAAAAAAATATGTGGAAATCATCAAAAGTATAGTGGGAACACATTTTTGAAAATAGAAAGTAGGTGCAACATGTTGGCAATAGCTATGATTTCAGTGCAATATCTGCACTACACTTGTTTGACAGCCTTAGCTTATGAAGTAGGTATGATCATCGTAATCCATTGAAAGATATGACTTCTCAGTTGGTATACAGGTCCACATTCAGTTTTTATGAAATTTTATTTTTATTTGCTTCTAAAGGGTGACAGCATTTACATTCATATGGAGGACCAAAGAGCTTGTTCTAGTATATGATATGGACCTGCACAGTTAAAAAAAGGCAAGGGTGTACATTTCTTCAAACTTCCCAGATTTAGAAATTTTGTTTAACCTGGGTAAGACTTTCTGCCCAGTCACTGTAGGGGTCTACCACATGAGGAATGTGATATATAGTTAGTGCATACCTTCTTCCTAATATACATTTTTATTTCATTTCTGCAAAAATTAGTTTCACTATAAGTGGTCAATGCCAGTTTCCTCTCACACTGTCTCACACCTACTAATCTGATGTTTCATTTATATGACCACACTTCTAGTTAAAGTAATAACACAGCGAGACTACAAATTATGTGGCTTATGTGTGAGTTATTGTCGGTTGTTTCTCCTTTACTGACATTTGTGCAACCATAGTGTTACTGTATGTAGGTAAAGAGTGTGGGGTGGGACTGCAGTGGAACTCTGGTGAGGAGCATCAGTTGGGGTTAGAACTGATGGCAACAGAGAATGAAAAGAATTCTCAGCATTTTTCTCACACCTGGAGCTGAACAAGATGTGCAGGGTGGTAGACAAGGATACAACAAACAGAATCTTGGGGTATGCCTTCTGGTGGGTGGAGATAGACAACTGAAGCAAAAAAAGGTAATTGTCCTGTTCTGCTTTTGCCCTTGTCAGGGAACACCTCAAGTTGAACAGACTAGTGATTTTTTTTTTTTTTTTTTGCACAAGGAATCTACAGAGCTAGTAAAGAAGGACTGGGACAGGCGGAGAAAGGGACAGAAGAAGTTTGGGGTACAGGGGATTTAGATTATTAAATCCGCTTAAATGACTGAGCCACCTTCTTGCAAGTGTTTTATAATGTCGTGATCAGTGGGAAAGATTTTCTTTATACTACAAAAACTCAATATTGATGGATGGTTGCAGGACAGATATGCAAGAGATGATGACAGACTAATGACTTTATTGTACACTGAAAGAAGGCAAGTATGATATGACGGCACCAATAGATTTTGTTACACAATGTCATCAAAAAGAAAAATAAAAGTTAAGAGTAACAGCCACTTTGCTGAATACCTAGTTATCATGCACCAGCTGTTATATGTTCATGGACTGAGAGCTTACCTTCATCTATTATGTGTACTGATCATAACAATTTTCATGACAGTGTATGTACAAAAGCATGGATGCTTGTGGGTAAGTGAATTATGTCCTATATAGAAACAGTTTTGTTCCTATATAGGACAAATTTAGGTATTTTCAGTGAGTGTGTGTGTTTGTGTGTGTGTGTGTGTGTGTGTGTGTGTGTGTGTGTGTGTGTGTGTGTGTGTGTGTGTGTGTGTGTGTGTGTGTGTGTATGTGTTTGTGTGGGTGTGTAAAATGCTTCATTTAGGCATACCCTCAGGCTCAAACCTGTAACTTGTGTACAAGGAACAAGAGCCTGAATTCTCTACCCATTCAAAGAGTTGAGTCCATGGCTCTCAACTGTCCAGATTTTCACAGAATGTTTGGAAATGTTTGACTCATACTTTTGGTCTGTTACTCTTAAAATGTGTGTTTTTCTGGCAATTCAGTGAGAACTGAATTCACCAAATAATGAGATTTAAGTTTCAGTCTTCTTATCTTTCAGGAAACACATGGTAACACAAAACATTTTATTCTAGCAATTTTCTAAGATTATACAAGCAATGTTTAAAATGTGTCCCTGGTTTTTTGCCATTGCCCCCCCCCCAATACGTTTTGGCTTTTTCCAGATGTCTTTTGCTGCAAAGTTGGCAGATATAGTTGAGTATCAAGTGAATTTTACAAGAAGCTTGTAAAGGCCCCAGGGCCATTAGCCTAGTGCACACCTATGAACGTATGAACCTATGAGGATAATGAAAAATGTAAAAGGAGAAGAAGAACAAAAGAGCAAGTTATGAGTATTGTAGTACAGCATGTGTAAAATATGTATAAGAATAAAAATAAGAGAGAATGGAAAGTAAAAAAAAATCCAGAATGAGTTAAGGAAGAATTTGAAAACGAAGTTGTTATTAATAAATTGGATGACATACATAGCAAATTTTGATTCAGTATCAGGCCCAGATGGTATAGAGTATGGAATGTATAAGAAACAAATGAAGTGACAAACAGAGTATTTTGTAAATGTACTGAATAAATGGTTGAAAAAAGGGTTTGTTTATGAAGAGTTATGTAGTGAGATATTAAAATTTAAATGGAATAAGGATGAGAAGAATGAAATAGAAACAACGGACACCCATCACACATTTATGAGAATACAGAGAATAACAGAAGGAATGATGAAGGATATCATGGAAGAAAATATATATAGTATAAAATGGATGAATGTCAAGAATTGTTATTGGTTATGAGAGAAATTCTGGATGATATTATTAGTAAAATGGAGGGTACAGTAAGACATAATGTTTTGTGGGATGTAATGGAGAAGTATGAAAAAGGTAACAGAATTAGGAGAGTGTGTATGTCAGTGTATCAAAACAATAGAGTGAGAGTACTAGTGAATGGGCGGCTGAGTAAAGAAATATGCATGAAGTTTGGTATAAGACAAGGATCTCCCATGAATGTGATAGTGAGTGAAATACCTTATAAAATGAAAGATGCTAGGTATATGATGCAAAAGAAGGTGGTGATTCCAGTAGTTTTGATATATACACATGATATAGTTGTAGTTACTAAGAACAAAATATGGATGACGAAAGTGTTGGTTTGTCAGAATGGCCTTGAATAAGGCTAAAAGTAAGGGTTTGGGTGATGTGGTGAAAATTGGGGGTGTATTTTTCAATCAAAAATGTGTCTTTGCTAGGGATAAAATTAGTGGGAAAATAATGTAGTTATGATATGATGAGAGAGTTTGATTTAAAAAAATGAAAGAAACATGTATTCTGTGGAGGACATATAGCTTACATTCAGTGAAAATGTTTATCTGCTGAATTCTGTATTAATGGGAAAAATAACATATATGCCAAATGTTTATATAATCCTTCAAAAATATGAAAAGGAAATTGCACAATTGGTGCTTTCTTTCATACAGAGTTTATGACTGAACTCAGTGAAAAGAGTTGTGCTGTATTTAACTGAAGATGAAGAGGGATTGGGCTTACTAAATCCAGTAGTTTATTCTGCTTCTTTAAACTTGTAAAGAATATTAAAGTGGCGAGAATTGGAAAGTAATAGTAAGAAGAATGTTTAAGTACAAAAAGTGTTGGGAGATAATGAGAATAAGAAAAAGGGCAAAAAGAATATGCAAATGAAGAAATTAAAAAATTATCAAGCAAAAAATACTAACATGGAAAATAAAAAGTGATGAGATAGAGAAGAATAGGATGTGGTATAAAAATGTGACAAAACAATATTATTATGTAAATCAGTGAGGCAATTTACCAGAAGAGGTGATTAAAGCCATTGAAGTCAGGAAAAAATATGTACCAAGAAAGTAGAATGTCAGGAGACTGGTAATAAATAAGTTATCAATAAAGGGGATATGCCATACAAAAAGAAAGTTGACAGAATGTTTTTTTAATGGGGAGGAAGAGACAACAAAGCATGTTTTTTTTTTAAATTTAGAATAGTGGTGAAACTCTGGAAAAAAATGTTAAGAATATTAATGACATAAACAGTATGGTTATAAATATAATTACATTTAGATATTATAAGAACAAGAAGAAAGAATATGTGAGAAGGGTAGATAAGAATTTACTTAATATGGGTTATTTGTAATGAAAGAATGAAAATTGATGTTGGCAGATGTATTGTGAAAAAAATAAATTAGGGTTGTGGAAGGAGGAGTAGGGGTCAGTTATGGAAGAATAATAATGAAGATGCTATAAGAAAAATTATAAATAGTAAAAATAAATAGAAATGTGTAAATATGTGCCTGTAAATATGCACATTCTGTAAATATGTAAATATGTAACTAATGTGTTTGTTTTATGTTGTGTAAAATAAAGAGACACTGCTCTTTTTGATAAATGCTGTGGGATCTTTTACATCAACCTGAGCTACCACCAATGCATGAAGATAGGACCTGGGGATAACATCTCATCTGAAGGACAACACACTTAGGGGTGTAGCTCCCCCCTCCATATGCTGCACTACAGTGTCTGCAAGCCATTTAAATGATGTGGTAATGGAACCCACAGCCTTCTGCACCAAAGAAGGTGTGTTACCTGTTGAACCACTGACACTGCAACAGGTAGCACTTTTGCCTTTGTTGCTACTTTACTATTAAAATAATTACACATTTCACTATTGTCTTTGTCATCTTTGGTTAACATTGTTCTTGTAGAAACCAACAATGTCACAGATTGATGACCAACAGTAATATTAACGCTAATAATTTCAACATTTTTGGCTGCTTACTGTTACTGAAAATACCGGATATTTCTAAATATAGATGTACTCTACTTAAGTATTTCACCATATACTTATGATACCCTAAAAAATTCTTGTGAAATCAAGGGAGAGTGCTTGTAACCAAACCATGTTTTTTAAACTATGATGATATAATATTGCCCTACATTGAACTGTTAAAATTCTCTTCTTGAGTTCTCAAACTTAAAAATACTTTTTCCTTATAGGAGATCCTTAGTAGTGATTAATCTAAAAAACAATTTCACAATTTTTGTGGAGTGCTGAGCCAAGGTTGTATTATCTCAATGACCAAGGCAAAACAAAAATAATTCCAGTGAAATGTATTTTAGATACTTATTGTTCACATAAGTAAATGCATTTCATGCCATTAAGTGTACATAGATGTCTTAAGTTACTGTTTAGGCAGATAGCATGTGTATATATTTTTCAGGAAGAAAAGGAAACAGATGGACATCTATAACTTCTAATTTCATTCTCCTTTGCATGCACCATTTATTCAGCACCTTTGTTTCTTCATAAAAAAACTCAACTCTGGGTTCTGTTCATATTTTTCCACCTGTTACCACAATAACTAGGCTATGTTTTTTATTTATTTATTTATTGCATTTATTTACCTGAGTAATCTAACTGGTCAGAAGAAAAACTATCCCTTTTCAGTGGAGGCCTAGGAAGAAAAGCTTCAGTACAATCCATTAAAAACAGACAAAGGAACTCCTTACCTCTTGCCACCATAACTATTTCTAACATACCAAACTTTAAATGATCCCTAAAAGAATACTTTACAAAATCATGGACCTGTTCCTGTGCCAATCCTGGCTGAACTTACTGACTATACTTTACTCACCCCCTTCAACCTAAATCACAACTCACAACCCTCTTCAACTTACTACTCCACTCCTTTCTTTTTTCCCCACTACTTTACCTTATCCACTTTGTCACTGCAGACCTTGCCTCTGCCTCTTTCCCTTTCCTCCCTGCTCACCTGAGCTACCTGAAGTCATCCTATCCTGCACTCTTCTTATGCTGTGCTTTTATATCCATCCTTCTTCTTTCTATGACCATATTATGAACACCAGCTCTCATAATAAGACATCACTCAATTTCTCCTCACTGCCTCTAATCATGTAGTCTCTAATATCTGTTTTAAATATCTTATTAGAATTGTCTCAGGTTTCATTTATTGCATGCTAATCTATGTAACAAATAATATGACTAATGGGTTTTTCCTCACATACTTTCGCCATCTCATGTTATTGTATTTTCATTATACTCTACTATGAAACATTTGCTCTGTTTTTCTTGGCAAATTTTTTTCACTCCTATATTTTCTAGTGTAACATAATACTTTGTGATTTAAAATATTCATAATTGATTTTTGAAAGACTGATTGTGAAGCTTTTCTCCCAGTGCCTCCTCTGAGAATGGGCACTTTCTAGCCCAGTCACACTTTCCTGGTAAACAAATGTCATTTGGTAGTAGCAGTAACTGACACTTAGAAACATTTGGTAATGGTAGAAACTTAAAGTGCACACATTATTACAATTTAATAGATTATTAAATAGTATATAAAACATGAAATAAACATTGATAGGTATACCAGGTATGCATGTGTTGCTGGGTTTATTGTAGCCATAAAGCTGATTGTGGGACAGAGGGTAATTTGCAGATGGAGAAAAGTGTGAAGAATATAGATCTGATGTGATGAATGAAATAGGAAAGTAGATAAGAGTAGTGATAGATGGAGTTTAATAGAGAGAGGGAGTGTTAGGCTAGGTACATGAGTATAGCCATGATATCTTTAAGTGGTCTTTTAGTAAGAGTTTGAATGACTTATTTTTTCTGTTGATCTGATTTGAGGATGTAATGAGTTCCCTATTTTTGTGATATAGGCGGAGTTCAGGGAATCACCAGCAGCAGCAGTATAATGTAAGGATCTACCTGGGGTATAGAGTTCAAAGGTGTTTCTTAGACAAGGACATTTGCTGTGTCTATATATGAGTTTGTGGGAAATGAGTCCCTGGAAGAACATTAAATAATGGCTTAGTTATCACTAATAAAGTTGTTTAAGGGCCAGGCAGGGAGGATACCTATAATGTTGACCTGTGACAAATGTTGCTGTTTTCTTATAGCATTGTTCCATTTGTTACAGCAGAGTGGCTTGTAGGTTAATTGAAACAGGGACTGCATATAGGAGGCTAGTATGAGAAAAGATCATCATCATCATCATCATCTTCTTTCAGCTATTCCCGTTAGGGGTCGCCACAGCGGATCATCTGTTTCCATTTCTTCCTGTCCTCTGCATCATGCTCTTTCACACCAACCGCCTGCATGTCCTCTCTCACTACATCCATAAACCTCATCTTAGGCTTTCCTCTTTTCCTGTTACCTGGCAGCTCCATCCTTAGCATCCTTTTCCCAATATACGCAGCATCCCTCTTCAGCACATGTCCAAACCAACGCAATCTCGCCTCTCTTGCTTTGTCTCCAAACTGTCCAACCTGAGCTGACCCTCTAATATACTGATTCCTAATCCTGTCCATCCTAGTCACACCCAGTGCAAATCTTAACATCTTTAACGCTGCCACATCCAGCTCTGACTCCTGCCTTTTCGACAATGCTACAGTCTCCAACCCATATAACATAGCTGGTCTCACTACCCTCTTGTAGACCTTCCCTTTCACTCTTACTGGTACTTGTCTGTCACAAATCACTCCTGACACTCTTCTCCCCCCATTCCACCCTGCCTGTACTCTCTTCTTCACCTCTCTTCCACACTCACCATTACTCTGAACTGTTGATCCCAAGTACTTAAACTCATCCACCTTTACTAACTCTACTCCCTGCATCCTCACCATTCCTCTACCCTCCCTCTCATTTACACACATATATTCTGTTTTAACCCTGCTGACCTTCATTCCTCTCCTCTCTAAAGCATATCTCCACCTCTCCAGGGTCTCCTCAACCTGGTCCCTACTCTCACTACATATCACAATGTCATCTGCAAACATCATAATCCACGGGGCCTCCTGTCTAATCTCATCTGTCAACCTGTCCGTCACCACTGCAAATAAGAAAGGGCTCAGAGCTGATCCTTGATGTAAACCCACCTCCACCTTAAACATATCTGTCACTCCCACCGCAGTCCTCACCAATGTCACACTACCCTTGTACATATCCTGTACCACTCTTACATACTTTTCTGCCACTCCCGACTTCCTCATACAATACCACAACTCCTCTCTAGGCACCCTGTCATATGCTTTCTCTAAGTCCACAAAGACACAATGCAACTCCTTCTCACCTTCTCTGTATTTCTCCAACAACACTCTCAGAGCAAATATTGCATCTGTAGTGCTCTTTCCTGGCATGAAACCATACTGCTGATCACTAATCATCACCTCCCTTCTTAACCTAGCTTCCACTACTCTTTCCCATAACTTCAAGCTGTGACTGATCAATTTTATCCCTCTGTAGGTACTGCAGCTCTGCACATCACCCTTATTCTTAAAGATAGGTACCAAAATACTTTTTCTCCACTCCTCAGGCATCCTCTGACTTTCCAAAATTTCATTAAAAGATGAGGCTATATTTATTCTGGCTTTTGTTTGTTAGATAGGATCTTGCCCTACACAGTGTCTGAGTTTTGGTGTGTTTTCTTTTCTACTTTTTATTTACATTGTGTTTGTATTTTAGGTTATTGTTATTGGTTACAGCTACAGTTTTGTGGGGGTAACTTGTTCTATCTTGGTAACATTGAATAAACTGAGTGGGAAGTAGTTTTTGAGATGAGATAGCTGCTTAGGGACAAATAGGATTAATTTGGTTTTGAGTATAGGTAGAGTTGTGCATTAGTAAGCCAGATTTTAATGTGGGAGAAAGATTCCTGTGTGAGCTGTTGTAGTTTATCTATATTTTTAGCTGTGCAGATTAATGTGGAGACATCTAGTTTGTCTGTATTTTTAGCTGTGCAGATTAATGTGGAGTCATCTGCATATTGGATGATGGTGGCTTGGTTAGTGGAGATGTTGATTGTTTATGAAGAGATTAAAAAGCAGGGAACCTAATACAGAGCCTTGGGGACACCTGTCTGGAATATTTAGCTTTACAGTTTATTCTTTTAAAGCAATAATTTGACAGCCAATTAGACTGGAAATTACGACTTTATTCTGACCATTTCTTAGCACTATATTACTCATACCTCTAATTATTGACTCCTGAGTCGTAAGTACCTGTTCTTGACAAATTCTCCATGGTTTCTAGTGGCTGCAATAAGTTTATCCATTCATTGGCCCTAATCTCTTTTCAGTTGTCATTCCTAAAGACAGTAAAAGGTGGATATCCCATTTCTGGTCAGGGATTAGAATGCAATACACACCCAGAATATTTGCAATGAGCTTGTATTACAGCAGAAGTTAGAAAGTGATGACATATATGATATCATGAAAATGACCTATTCTGGCACTAGAAAATTCTAGCATGACTACCACTGGAAATGTAGACACATTTGAAACAGTAAACATTAAATGAACATAAAGGTACACACATGCATGTTTTTATAATTAAAATCACCAAATAATTGTAGTCTAAGGTCAAGCACCATGACAGTGTTTTCTTAAATTTTGCTAGAAATGTAAAAGCTTTTTCAAATATACTTTATACTGGTAAAGTCTACCTGAAAGTCTTTGTAGCCATTAAACTGCTAAGTTTCTTTTCATTGGCTTCACAACAAATGTATATATATGGTATGTGTTCTGACTAAAAAGTCAGTAAATCAGATATTTATTGTGTTTTTGTAGCATCAAGAATAAAAATAATCCATTTTCTATTAGGTCTTGCACACTATCCAGGGGATTCAATAAACTCTGTGTAGGCTTAATGCAAAGCCTACAAGGAGTTTATGTGTTAGTCAGGTGAACAGCAGTGCTAATCACATATGCATGACGTGCATTGCACTTTGCACTTACACAGATACAGGTGATGTTGCCAGCCAGGAAACCGTGTAAGCAGCACGAAGATAGAACATGCTGATAAGTTTACCTATGGGCAAACATGTTCTGCAAGATTGCGTGGACAGCCACAATGACGACCAAGGCTAAAATTAATGTAACTAATGCAGTAATAACCATTATAGAAAAGTGTACTCAGTGGAATGTACAGTACAACATGTTTTTGGAATACTGAAATAAAGGATTTGTGTTGATCTTCAAGGGTACACAGAATGCAGTATAAATACAGTAGTCTGGGGAATTGTGTGTATTGAAAAGGGCCACAGACATGAATGGCAGGAATGAAAAGGAGGAAGAGGACATGTGAATATGGTAATGTACATTAGATAAGGGCATGTCAATGTATGTACACCCCAATGACAAGTCAGTAGCATGAAAAGTAATCATATATGTACATGTTACAGTACATACTGCTGTTTACATTTCCTGTGTGGGTATATTCAAATCATCACACATTATAGTATATTATGTGACCATCACACAAGATTATATATTATTGGAGATGATTGGTTGCGATATAAACATCCTGACATGATCACTGGAAAGGACGTTTAACAAGGACGGTATATGCATATTGTGAAGGTGTGCAAAATGAATTGCTTGAATATGACTGAAATGTCATCATAGCTCTCAACCAATCGGGGAAACATAGCAACAGTCTTATGGACAACAGTAGACAGAAGCAGGCACACTCTGTGAAACTGACATAAAATATATGATTGTAAGTTATTATACATGTTCTGCAGAAACACACTTGTACAACTGTAATGATTTGTCAGTAACCTGTAAGGGGAATCCAGCAAAGCTTCCTCAAAAATTACCACTTTTTGGAGCTGTTAAGAGGAACAGTGTTATACCTGTAGTTTAAACTAGGAGCATTCCTGTCACGTTGAAAGACTGCATGACAAATATGCCACAGTCCACACTTTCAAGAATGCAACCCATGCCATCAGTGTTGTCAATGAGCTCTGTATTTACTGGGTGCATCACAGGAAGACGTAACACACGTGTATCTTGTAGAACACCCTGGTGGGAAGTCTGCACTGTCAACTCCTAATGGATATGCATCACAAAAGAATAATTATGGATGGCCAAAGAGATGTGTGGAAGCTCACTGTGGCAAAAGTGATGCTCTTCAGTAAAGCATCCCTGGAAGATATAGGTATCAGCCTATGGATAACAGCATTCAAAAACAATGCACTATTATCAGTAGATTCCCTACACTTGGCTGTGTATTGCATTCATCTTCCATGTGTAATAGTAATGGATATTGTCTGCAGCATCTGCAAATGATGCGTGAATTAAGAAGTGATCCATTATAATGAATGGCACAGCAGTATGTGAGACTGATGGAATGCATCAGTATGTCCATGTGCAGAGAAACTGCAGCATTGCAAAGTGTAGCATCAATGAGCATGGCCACTGTCACTGTGACATTGTTCTCATACCAAACAATACATGGAGCACACTTTCTATCAGCACGTCAAACCCAAGATATGTGCCACACGATCACTGCCACCCTGACAATGCCATGGAAACATTTATACTACCATGAAATCCTGACATGCATGCATAATTGTTCATGTAAACTATCAAGTGGTAATACTAATGGGATGTACTAGTATGTCTGTGAAGCTGTACAGTCACACTATAGCTGTACCTAGGATACAACTGTGGCATCATAGGTTTATAGGTGCATAGCAGTGTACTAGGCTAAAGCCCCAAGATCCCAGAAAAGCCTAGCCATGTGTAACATGTGTTTCACAATTTTAAATAGCTATGTGAATGATGTTCACACAGGTATGAGGCTGTGCTATATTATCTAATACCAACTACCTCTATCCATGAGGGACATGGCTGCAACACCAGGAGCACAATTATGATTAATCATCCATTGATCTAGGTTGCACTTGAAGAGGGTCAGGCAAGGTATTTACCTTACATGAATGGGAAGCTTGTTCCAGAGAAGGAATAGTGTTTGAGAGCTGTATCTATCTCTCCAACATGATTTATTATATCAGAGGCTCAGTTAACATCCTTAGAACAAGTGACCTTCATACAGTTTGTGTTAATAATGTGTACCATTTCCATCAGGGCCAGATTAGACACTGCCCTTTAGGCCAGACACAGATCGACTCTTAGTAGTCTGTTGAAGATATAATACAATGATAGGGCTTTTAATATCTCTGCATAGGTCTTGTTTATTCTTTGTGCGATAACTCTGGGGTTGTCCAGCTTTTGCATCTCTGTGGTGAGGTACATGAAAAAGGGTGCACTATGTGCAATTATTGACATGATGAGATCCAAGAATAATGAAGTTATAATGTCTTTGATGTGGAAGGCCTGCCCAAACTTAGGTGTTATGCTACACAAAAGGGATTTGTCACCACTGTGGGCACATGCTGGTGGAAGTTCCGATTACTATCTACCTGAGTACCCAGATCATGTACCACTGGATATACTCATAGGGGTGTGTTGTATATATTGTAATTAGCATGCGTAGTTGCCCTAAAAAAGGGAATAATTTTTGTTTTTTGTTTGTGTATTGTGTTTCCATGGCTCTGGCAACAATAATTTTTGTGCGTTAATACTTTCTGCAGTATATCAGCAGTGTTCATTGATTCAGTGATTGCCCACAGTTTGCAGTCATCCACAAAGTTGGTCAGACAATGGCTGTCTAAGTTTGTCCTGACGTCTTACAATTAAATACTGAACAGAAAAAGGCCTAATGCAGAACCTGAGGTATGGTCCTCGTCAATGGCCTCTTACTAGAGGTGATTTCACGCACTTTGACAGTATGTATCCTATCTGTGATCCATTTGTCTACTCACTTGTTGACATAGGTGTTTATGCCCACTTGAGGAAGTTCTCTGTAATACCTGAATGCAGATTTGTGTCTAATGCCTTAGCCAGGTCAAGGTAGGTGGGATGCACAGTCTTTTCCTCATCTATGCCCTTGGTGACCTTCTTGCAGAAGTTGGCCAGATTTAACAGACATGATGTAGCCTTAATAAATCAAAAATGTGTTGGTTAGACAGTCAGGAAATTACCTGTGACCTTTTTGATAAGGTCCATGATCATTCTTTGGTCTGCCTCACAGATGAGGTGAGTCAGGCTTATGGGTCTATAATTCCCTGGATCAGGTGATGATCTTCCCTTGTCCAGATGGATGACTGTTGCTGTACACCCTTGTGCCAGAACATAGCCTGTCTGGAGGCTGTGTTTAAGTAGGGATCTGTCTGCTAGGTCAGGCTTTAAGTTCTTGGAACGGCAACCTGGGATGTTGTCAGGGCCCATTAATGCCATGTTCTTAGCCTTAGAGAGAGCACAGATGAGCTGCTCTCCTGAGAAAATAATAGGTAATGTTTGCATGTATACTTTGGCTGTTGTCTAGCAGGGACAGGTTGGTGAAGTTTGATCCAAACTGCCAGCAAGCAGATTGTATATTTTCTCTGGCTGAGTATGGGTGGTGAAATCCACAAACAGTTCTGCATTTAATTGTGTATTCCTCTTAATATTTCATACTTATTTACAAAAGTATTTGTGATAACACCTCCAAATACAGCCTTGAGTATGCATCATATGCCACACAGTGGTACTGTAAAAAAAAAAAATTTATTTTTTTTTTGCATTTGTTTACCGGGAAATTCCGACTGGATGCAGGTCCTTTTTCGGCAGATGCCCGGGGAGAAAAGCTCCACATCATGTACATGATAAATAGAGATACAAAGTTGCAGCAATAGTAAACAACATTACAGGTTGTTGGCTTTAATACAATAACACGATATTGATTATCAGCAGTATATGCAGTAAATGTTGCAAGTTAAGATAGTTTCTTGTCGTTTATAATATTAGTAACAAAGTTGTCAGACAAGATTTTAAAGTATGTAAAGACAACTAGCTAATTCTGACTGTGGTTAGTAGTGGTGGTAGTATAGTTGGGTTAAGAGTCTAGGTGGGGGGGGGGTAAGGGTGGAGGTGTTAGTCTGGATTCGAACAAGGACAAAGCCAGTGCAAATTTAAGTGGAATTTGAGCGCATTCTTGAAAAGGCTGCTGGAAGGTAGAGTAGTTATAGAGGGTGGAAGATTGTTCCAAAGTTTAGATATGGTACATGAAAATATGGTTTCTCCTGCTGAGTTTTTCGGTTTAATAACAGTGAGTTGATTTTTGTTGCTTGATCTTAGGGGCCTAGTGGAGTGATAGGGATGGAGAAGGGTTTGAAGAGAAAGGATGTTAAAGGGGTGGTTAATAAGTTTATGATCGAGGGTGAGTTGATTAAAGTGAAGGAGGTGTGGGAGTTCTAGCCAGTTTAGTTCTTTAAGGGAGATACAATGATGGCTGTGGTAGGAGGTTCCAGTGGCAAATTTAGCAATTTTGTTGTAACAAGCATCCAGCTTGTGTAGGTCTGTCTGTCTAAGGTTGGTAAGTATGGGAGATGCATAGAGTAGGGTGGAGATTAGCTGGGAATTGGCTATGGAGATTCTAGCTGCCTTGGTTAGGAGTTGGCGGCTTTGATATAATGCACCAGGTTTCTTGTGAACATTTTTTATTGTGAGAGATATGTGGGTGTCAAATCTAAGTTTGTTGTCTATTTCCACACTGAGTAATTCTGTGTGTTCTGATGGAGAGATGATGGTATTGTCTTTGGCGAGAATGTTTAAGTGGGGGGTGTTTTGGGTGGCTTTGGAAGGTTGGAACAGGGGAAGTTTTGTCATACTTGGGTTGAGTAGGAGCTGAACATTGGATAGCCAGCTTTCTACAGAAGAGAATGATTCCTGTGTGATTTGTTGTAGTTCTGGTAGAGTGGGGGCAGAGCAGATGAGAGTAGAGTCATCTGTGTATTGTATAAGAGATGCTTTTGTGGTGGCAGTATGTAGGTTGTTAGTGAAAAGTGAGAATAGCAGAGGGCCAAGGATAAATCCTTGGGGAACTCCGAGAGTAACTGGGAGGCGAGGTGATAGGTTATTGACTCAGATTACTGATTGCTGGCATCCATGTAGATAGCTGTGGAACCAGTTGCAGGCTGATTGTGAGAAGGAGAGGTTGGGGAGAGTAGTAGCTCATGAGATACCATGTCAAAGGCTTTTGAGAGATCTAGAAATACAGCAGTAGAGAAGAGACCATTGTTTTTGTGATGAAGTATATTGTTGGAAAAGTGGAGCAGAGCAGAGGTAGTGCTGTGATATGGCCTGAAACCATGTTGGGTCATACAACTCATGTCACATAATTACATCAATTGCACACAATATGCCTGTATGTTTTTCTTTGGAAAGCTGTGCATGAGCACCCTGATACCATATATGGACACATTACAAATGAGGTGGATGTGGCTCATGCAGAACAGTTACTGACACAAATGCTGACCGTACCTCTCAACCTCTTAGAGCACGAAATCTGGACAAAGCCATAAATAAAAGTGGTACAAAGACCCAAATATAGGGACAATTTTTAGATATTGCTCTTACAAACTTAGAAAGTTGATAAAATAACAGGTTTTGCATTAGCATGAATTTTCTAAAGGGTATAAAGTCTGAAACTCAAATATGTGTCATTATTTTCTAACTTCAGTCTGTAATGATTTGCCACTAATTTGCCAGAAAACCACAATTTTATGAAAAATGGACCAAAAATATGACTCAAAAGTCTGGAAATTCTGCAAAAATCTGTACAGTTAAGGGGTATGATGCTGACAGTCAGCCAATGCTGCTGGGGACCACCTCACTAATCCTTGGGAATAGCAGCACAATTGCACATACAATAAATTCACCAAGGCTACAAAAGAATCACAGCTTGCGATATGTTTGTGTATATAACAGCATTACATGTGGATGAAACAAGACATATGTCCCCATGTAATCAGTATGACATTATATTGATATATGTCAAAGAACATTTCATTTTGGCATTTATACGCATGCACACCTGCGCCATACTGCATGTGTTACTGTGATGGCTAAATGAGAACTGCATATAATGTTGATATACTCCACTGCAAAAACACATGCTTTATTAAGCCAAAGCAATATACTTGGTATCATCCCATGTCAACAGTTCTCTGGATGCATATTACTATAGTGTTATGGAAAGAACATGTAATCAAATGGCAGCAGTGGCCATCAACACATTACCTCACACCATAGCTTGTAATGCCATCTTGCAGGACTAATGTACATCCACACTTCAACATAAAACATGTGGATGACAGCAACATTGACGTGCAATATTCATAGGGTCATAGGACATTACTAGGCTAATGGTCAAGATTACATCAAATCATAGCCATTATAATACCATTAAAATCAAAATCGATATATCTATATGATTTAAGACAGAAAGGGTATGTAAATATGGTTGTGCATGTGTTGATTGTATTACATACTGCCACTCTCCATGTGTGACATATGCACCACCCCATGACAGAACTGGCAATCACATATCCAGTGGTCTGGAGATGGCTTTCCAGGGCTCATGGAAGGACTGTGCTTCACGATGTGTGTATGCATCTTTGAGATGATGACATCTTCCAGTCTTCTGCAGAAATGATGTTATGTGGCGAGATGGAAAAAGGGGTTGTTGAATTCATGGGGCTATATTAAAGGTTCTCCTGAGTGATAGTAAAATGAAAAGAGAAGCAAAAGACCATACGATGACTGTAATGTACCACTATCTCTCTACATAACAGTTGACTAAGGTCAGATTTGAACATTAAACCTGCATAGGTATAGAAGCTGGATTTCATACAATGTAATAGTAGCACCACCACGTGTCTGACTTTAACAGTTTCACAGTGCACTTTATAGAGGATGGACAACATCAGTGTAAGTCTGAGAAGAAGATGTTGAGTGGAATGTCTAACATAGTTGTGGAGTCACATCTTGGTGTAAATTTATCTCAAAGTATTATTTGAATAAACACACTCTCAAGTTGACTGCTGTGAGATTAGAACCCATAACTATCTAGGTACAGGAGGTGGAAAACACAGTGCTTAATACAAGTGCCACAGCACAAGTCTGACTTTCTTTGTATCAGACAACACTTTATAGTAGATGGCATCATCAGTGTCTGGTGAGAAGAAGATGGTAGTAGGGGGAATGTCTCACATGCTGTTCTAAAATGGTCTCCAGAATGTTAACTAACTGACCACAAACATAAACAAGTTGACCGCAGTGAGACTAGAATAACTACCTATCTATCTACAGAACACAGAACATAATGCAAGCAGTACAGCACAAATCTGGCTTTCATAGTGTCAGACAACACTTTAAAGCATATGACATTCAGTGTATGTTTGGAAGAAGATGTTGGGAGGCCTCTATGAAGTGCCTGTGCAGGCACATAGAACTGTAAAAATGTTTGTTTTTCATGACACTTGAGTGCAGATAGTAGGATACAGGCTCATGCTCGTCTGACTACACACACACACACACACACACACACACACACACACACACACACACACGGTCTATATTATATTCTCAAAAGCTGACAATGTCAAACGCTCAGAAAGAAGAAATTTAGTGCAGTCTAGGAGTTGGTTTATTTAAGTAGCAGAGGATGTGGGGGGCACAGCCCCCCACCTGGGGGTGCAGGGGGGCTTTCCCCCTTGCTTAAACCTGTTAGAGTACTTTTTTCTTTTTTTTGTCTGTTTATAAGGTTGATGTTTGAAGACATCGACCATATGGTGTCAACCATATGTTGTTCGATGTTTTCATTCGTCGATCTTATAATATAGACTACACACACACACACACACACACACACACACACACACACACACACACACACACACACGCACACAAACACCACACGCACACATGCACACACACACACACACACACACACACACACACACACACACACACACACACACACACACACACACACACACACACAAGTTGACTGCAGTGAGATTAGAACCCTTACCTAACTAGTTGCACAAGCTACAGAACAAAGTACTTAACACAATCACCACAGCACAAGTCTGAATTTTACACTGTTGCAGAACACTTTATAGCTGATAATAGCATCAGTGTATGTTTGGGAGAAGATGGGGGGCTTATGAAATGGTTGTGTAGACATGTACTTCTGTAAAAATGTTTGTTCTTAATGAGACTTGACTGCCAACAGTAGGATATAGACTCATGCTCTTCTGACTATGCACACACACACACACACACACACACACACACACACACACACACACACACACACACACACACACACACACACACACACACACACACACACACACACACACTGACTGTGGTGAGATTAGAACTCCTACCTAACTTATTAAATAAGGTAGAGAACACAGTACTTAATGCAAACACAACACACAAGTCTGACTTTTACATTTTTGCAGAACACTTTATAGCTGATGACATCATCAGTGTATGTTTGGGAGAAGGTTTTGGGAGGCCTGTAGGAAATGACTGTGTAGGCATGTACGACTGTAAAAGATTTGGTTCTCTATGAGACTTGATTGCTGACAGTAGGATTAATACTCACTGCTGTTCTGACTATGTATACATATGCTTATACATACAGGCACACAACACAATGTGGTTGTTGTGGTAATTTAATCCCTATTTTGTTCCTATCTGCAGAACACAGTAGTTCATATTTCCACCATCACCGACATCTGATTTTTCTTTGTCATACTGGTCTTTATAGATGATGACATCATCAGTATACAATGCAGGTAACATCCTGTTATGAGAGTGATGTG
Organism: Protopterus annectens; assembly: GCF_019279795.1. Classification (NCBI taxonomy): domain Eukaryota; kingdom Metazoa; phylum Chordata; order Ceratodontiformes; family Protopteridae; genus Protopterus; species Protopterus annectens. The sequence goes on along the minus strand of NC_056735.1, from coordinate 1,093,208,574 downwards.
CAAAGTGTGTATTTTGGATTTTTTGTTTTCATTCCATTGTGTAAATATACTTTAAAAGACAGATTCTCAAACTATATGCAATAAGGTGTCATGAACATATGTTTCAGAACTGAGACATACATGCACCTGTTTCACAATACCTTGTATACATTACAAACACACACACATATACACACACATTCACATATTTTGTGATCAGCATGGATGCAGGTATTGATGTATGCATGTTCATACTATGATGAATTGATGGTTCACATTAAGACATGCAAAAGACTGACTATGCACACACACAAGTTGACTGCAGTGAGATTAGAGCTCCTGCCTAACTTATTAAACAAGGTAGTGAACACAGTACTTAATGCAAACACAACACACGTCTGACTTTTACACTGTTGCAGAACACTTTATAGCTGATGACATCATCAGTGCATGTTTGGGAGAAGATTTTGGGAGGCCTGATTGCTGACAGTAGGATTAATACTCACTGCTGTTCTGACTATGTATACACATGCATATACATACAGACACACACACACACACAATGTGGTTGTTGTGGTAATTTAACCCCTACCTATTTTGTTCCTATCTGCAGAACACAGTAGCTAATATTTGCACCATCACTGATGCCTGATTCTTCCTTGTCATACTGGTCTTTATAGATGATGACATCATCAATATACAATGCAGGTAACATCCTGTTATGAGAGTGGTGTGCAAAGTGTGTACTTTGGATTGTTTGATTTTCATTTCAATGTGCTGATATACTTTAAAAGACAGCTTCTCAAACTATATCCAATAAGATGTCATGAAGACATATTGCAGAACTGAGACATCCATGCACCTGTTTTACGCCTTGTATACATTACAAACACACACACACACACACACACACACACACACACACACACACACACACACACACACACACACACACACACACACACACATTTTGTGATCAGCATGATGCAGATGTTGATGTATGTGTGTTCATACTGTGATAAATTGATGTTCACTTTAAGACATGTATAAGACAAATTTAATGTCTGTTGTCAGTATAATGTTTTAAATGATGTAGTAATGCAGTTGTGCTATTTATTTTAGTAGTGTAGTTGCCATTTGAACTATTACTGATAAATCCACTTTCAAGTGCATGAGTGTAGGGCACCCATGAGTCTGAGTAAATATGTGATCAATCACTAGCACATCCCTTCCATTTGGTTGTGTTTTTACATGGATTTTGATGGGGTGAAGAATAACTGGGCAACAAACATAGTAATAAATGCCAATCAGCTCTTTAAATTGATTTTCATGCACAATGGCAAAGCGTTTGTGCATGCAAGATTCACATTTAATGAATACTACTTGAACTTGAGAAGTCCTCATGCATCATATGCCATGGTAGAAATAGGTGACTGATACTATGGTGTTCATAATGTAGTTTACATTGGAAATGCTAGGGGTCCGAATGGAGAGATGATAAAACCAGCAAGCAAAGGAGAGTAATTTCAATGCAATTTAATTCATCCTCAAGTCTTGATGAGTACCTTCATGAGGTGGACACTGTTTTTTACAAAATCTCACCAAGATGACACTAATATATATAGACTGTATTTTATATCGCATGTATCATGGACAGAAGTAGGTTAAAAAATAAAAAAGGCAGCTGGATGCACAAGTCCCAAAATAAAAAGTGCCCAATCCTGGTAGGCTCTGGTGCCAGGACTGGAAAAAAATGAAAGTATAGAATCCTCAAGACACAGAAAAATCCCTGCAATGGGGTTAGGCCAAGCTCAGAGAGACAGCCCTCCCCCATTTTAGAAGGAAGTAGTAGTCCACAGAAATCACAAAAACTGAATGGCCAAAAAAGAGCCATAAAATGATAGAGTAATCTATTCAGGATAAGAAATAAAGTGTGTATTATTACTATTATGCAAGAAGCCTAGAATTTCCAGGCAGAAAATATACAAAAAGAACCTGTCAAAAGCTTCAAATACAAATTTGTGTTCATCAATATAACAGGTTCATGAGAAACATTATATAGACCAGGAAACCTTGGGCCATTTGGAAAAGGAAGTGACCAAGGAAATGCAAAATATAAAGAACAAAATCTAGAGATTTTTGAAAGGTATGAAAAAAGAAATATGGTACAATATTTATGCAAAGGAAAAAGCCAAATTAATTAATACAAAAAAGCAGCCCTAAAGATATTCAAAGAAAAATACAGGCAAAGATCCCGAGATATGGAAAATTTTATAATACAAAAAGTAAGATCACAAAGGCGGAACAAAGAACAGAAGATTAGTAAAGTAGAACTTAAAAAAATAGAAGCTGAGGTTATGAAATACCTGCAAAATGAAGGATTTAATGTACTAAGTCTAACACAGGTTCTGTCATAGCATGATGAAACAATGAGTCCTCCAAGTAAGGAGAAACAGGATGAGCAAGAGATATCTGAAGAAGAAATATGGACATGGGGAAAAAGTGATTTAATATGGTGCAATATTTATGCAAAGGAGAAAGCAAAACTAATCAATACAAAAAGAGCAGCATCAAAGATATTTGAAGAGAAAATTGTATAATACAAAAAAAGAAAACAAAGGGGGAAAGTAGAAAAAAGGATCAGTAATGAAGAATTTAAAGAAATAGAAACTGGAAGTTATGGGTTACCTGCAAAGTGAATGATTTAGTGTAGAAAACTAAACTCTGATAACATCAGAGCATGTTATTATAATGAATCACCAAATTAAGGAGAAACCAGTGGAACAGGAAACATCAATCTGTTGACATATAAAGATTCTTTGCAGCTTTCAATAGGAAACCAGTACAAAGGTTCAGTTGGAGTTACACAGCAAGGGGAAAAAGCAGGAAATTGTGGAAACTCTGACACAGTCAATGTTGTGGAGTGATAGGCTAGTGACTTCCCATATGAAAGAGCAGCAAATGACACAGTATGAAGCTGAAGATAATATTGCACAGAAAGAAGTTCTAGAACTGTCTGTAGAATGCCCACAGGAACTGGAGAACAAAGAATGTGCCCTCAATTTAGAAGAAAATGATCTAAGGGAAGAGTTGCTTGATTTAATAGAGATGGACAGATATATTAAGATCAATGGAAGAAATAGGTTACAGAAAGTTAATAAGACCCAAATGGTAGAAGTTTGATAAAACAAGTGAACATAGCAATCAAGACTGTTCATAGAAATCCATGCAATATAACAGAAGTAAACAGGTACATTACTGTACAGCTAAGTTAATTGCAGATACATTCTTACAGCAAAAACACAGGGCAGTAAGGGAGAGGAAGGGAAGAAATCAAATGCCATCACAGAAGTATCAAATAGAGAAAACTAGAAAGCAATTAAGACAAGAATTGTCACTGTTAGAAGAGTACAAAAGAGGGCATAGATCAACAAAAATACTCAGAAAGATAGATGTGATAAAAGAAATGTGCAGTATCAGAACAGATCAGTATCTACTGTATACTATTGCAAATAATAAATTAAAGGTATCATCGCAGACAGAAAAACTTAAAGATATGTAGATAAATATAAAGGAAAAAGACAAAATTATCAATTTATTGATGACCCAAAAATGTTGTATAGAGAACTGGGAAACAAGGCAAAGAGAATTGAAATAACACCAAAAAAGAAGAAATAGACACATTTTGGAGAAGTATATATGACAATCCTGTAGAACATAACAAAGATGATGAATGGACAGAGGAAGAAAATAAAGAATAAAAAGTTCAAATGTATAAGATATAAAACTAGATCAAGTAATGGCCTGAGAAATTGAAAAGAAAATTAAGAAAAGCTCCTAACTGGAAAACCCCAGGCAATAACTAACTTCTGGCTAAAAGTATTAAATTATTTACATGAAGATTTAGCAATGAGTAAGAACTATTTGTATGCACACCCTGAACAGATGCCAACCAGGTTAAGAACAGGAAAAATGATACTCCTCCTTAAGAGTGAACCTGCAAGTTATCATAAAAAATATAGACCAATAACTTGCCTTCCAATGATGTATAAACTATACAATGAAATTTATGCCAACAGAATTTGTAGTCATTTGGAAGAAAACTCAATCATGGCAGTAGACCAAAAGGGTAACAAATAAATTCATATGTTGCTAAATAAAGTCTTAATGGAGAATTGTAACAATGGGAAGACTCTAACTATGGCATGGATAGAATACAAAAAAGCATTTGACAGAATCCCACATTCATGGATAAAAGAGTGCTTACAAATGTACAAGATACACCCTACACTGATCAATTACATTATAGCGACCATGAGACAGTGGCAAACCACTTTGCAGTTAAGCCATGATAAAGGACACATTATTATCTCAGGGATAAAAATTCAAAGGGGGATATTCCAGGGTGACTCTTTGTCACCGCTGCTCTTTTGTCTTGCCCTTAACCCATTAAGCTGTCTACTTAACAGATTAGGTCATGACTACAATTTGGCTCCCAGAAAACAGCAAACTGTAAAGACTTCTCATCTTTCAGCCTCTACCTGCCCCTACAACCACAGTTCTGGTGGTGTGAATTTCACCATTCAAGACTTGTATTATGCTAATGACCTATACAATTTAGAGGAATATTTGCCTGTTCATCTGCCTTGCACTCTAAATACACCAACCCAGCAGAACTACCCACAGTAACTGTTCTACTGCAGCAAAGAAACTTTTTGAACTTCAAGAGTTCATCAAGTCCCAAACCAGTCAGCTACTTAATGTATGTTTGAGCATGAATTTAGTTATCACTGTACTACAATGCTCTGCTTTTAAATGGCTTCTCACATACCACCTACCTCAAATTTTCTCTTGTATCCCTCTGACCTTGTGACTACTCTTATAGGACATAAAGTATTTTTGGCATATTGTAAATGCCCTATAAGCACACAACACATTACCTATTACCTAATTAATCTTTTAAATGCATACTCTTTAAATACATACACTGTTTTACCTGCATATTTAAACATATTGTTAGCTCTAGCTTTTTTAACAGGTATTTGTACTACAGTTACCTACTCCCCTTAGGCTTTGCCTTTGAACTATGACTTTCCCCTCTCCCATGCTTTTAGTTTTATATAACTGCTGCCCAGACTGCATTGAACTTACTGATTGTTTCTTGTGAACAGCTCTGACTGAGGGTGTATCCAAGCTTATTTCTTGTGAACAGCTCTGACTGAGGGTGTATCCAAGCTCTGTTTACCCTTGCTACACTTGGGCTCACTCCACTCCCCTACCCTACCCCCATTCCTACCCACCACCACTTTACTTACATTTATTGATATATTAACTCCTCCCCTAATTACTTTCCTATCCAATCCCATTCTACCTCCTATTTTCTAGCAATAATCCTCCACCTGGCAAAACTACATACCAAAACTGACTATATCCTATTTTGACCTTACTTTACTCCACCCCAGCCCTCATTCTATCCTACCTCCTTCTTCATACCCCCATCTTATCTTCTTTTCATACTCCTCTTCTTCATCTTTCACACTATATTTCACACCTCATATATCTTACAACCCTCATTATAGCCATGTCTCTAGCTCTCATACTAGTCACACACACCACTTCCCTCAAATACACACAAATACACTTTACTGTAAAATCACCCACTTTTTCCTACATGCTTTAAAAAGCAAGCAAATAGCTTTTTAAACATATCACCCAGCCCAACTGAGCCAAACATTCTACACTTTTCCAAACTTAAAATCCACCATCACTTATTAAACCCAATTCACCATTCTACAGTAAAGCTAGGCATAATATAAAATCCAAATAAAACAACAAAAACATAAACAGACCAAAATATGACCAAGTTAAAAATTTTTAATCAAGGTAAGTGCTTTCACAGCTTAACTCCCTGCTTCATCAGACCAAATGAGCACATAGGTTCATAGGTTCATTGGTTGATACTAGGCTATCGGCCCTAGAGCTTATACAAGCCTAGCCATAACAATTCCCTGGCTATTTCTTCCCACATCATTTACTTCCCTGTTCCATTTAATGAAACATTTCAAAATATATAAAAATGTAAAAAAAAACATGTAGTTGGCTAACATCTTAATAACATCTACGAAGGATTCCAATTTTTAAGAGAACTAACTAGTATTCTCCAATTAAAGATTAGTTAGTTTTCTTAAAAATTTAAATCACTTATAATGTGCGAATGAGCATATTTTAACTTAACATACCATTACATATCCCTGACAATTCACATGGAGACTTAACTTCTTACTGCCCGTAAGAATAAAATAGAGATGATCAACTACAATGAATTGCTCACTAAGTTAAAAGTACAGACATTTAAAAACATTTAACCATATTGCTACCTCCCATGTAACTGCAAGAGCTTTCCATTATACACACTGAAGCAAGAACTCTGACTCCACACGTCACTACTTTGCATTCAGAACTACATTCAGTACAATGTATTATAATAATAAAAATTGCATCATATATCCTATAAGCTCTATCAAACTATATATATCAATGAATAAGTTATTATCCTAAGTACTAGCCCTTCTAATAAAGACAACATAATTTGTTTTAAAAACATAAGTTTGCATATATTGATGGCTAGAAAGAGTATAAAATCATAAATTTACATATGGCCAAAGAAACAAATGCAATCACTATAAACTGATAACTACTAACATAAATAAATATACAAATAAGCACAAGACAGAACAGGTTAAATAAAATGAAATTAATAAATAATTAAATAGTAGAACTAAGACATATAATATAAACATCTATAACATATAAATAGATAAACTACTAAAGAAAGAAAACCCATGCTAACAAAATAACCTATAACCTATAATAACATAGCTAACCAAATAAAGAAGATGAATATCCAGATAGCACCAATGAAATAACATACTTCCAATAAGTATATTCCATCTTCCTGTACATCCTAGCTGCTGACTGACAATGGAACTAACTTAAAAATATGTAATCTATATGATATGTAACTTACTTGAAAAGATATCTATTTTTCAATACAGGTTTAAGGGGAACACTACTATTAAGCCTTTTATAACCATCAGCATGTAGTCGTATAATCCATTTTGTTTCTTGCCACTCTGTTGTATTACTATCTCCTAACCATTCACTTTGGGCGATATATTCTGTTGCTATAAATTTGATCTTATGCTGATCTGAAGTATCCATAAAATGTTTTGCAACGGCATTAATATAATTTTCATCCTAATATTATCTTATTCTGTCCTTAAAATGGCTATTCATTTCACCAGCATAAAACAAACAACATAAACTGCAATAAGCTAAGTAAATAATGTGTATACTATCGCAAGTGGCTGGTACCTAAAAGGTAAAAAGCCTTCCTATTACTGGATGTCAAAATTTGCAACTAGTATCTAGGTATTTGCAATAATTACATTCACCACATCACTGTGTTGTATTAGTAGTCACTTCACCATAATTTTGTTTATTCTCCTTATGTTGGCATAACATTTTCTTAATAGATTTCTTGTTTTTGTATCTAAAAGGTTTTTCACCTATTTTTCTAACATTCTCATCTACCGTTAGTATATTCTAATTTTTACATATAGTATTGGCTACATCCCTAATATTACTACTATAATGCATAGAGATCCTAAGTTGGTCCCTGTGAACTGGATCCCTATTTTTAATATTCCTTGTACTAGTTGAAAATAAGGTTAGGGTCTAGTCGATCTCATCTTAGTTATTTCATGCATCATTTTAACAGCCTCCTCCCTATCATAACCTCTCTCTACAAAATTAGCGGTAGGTTGTTGCACTTCTGTGTAGAAGTTATGATCATTTGCATTAAGTCAGGATGCTCTCATTCCCTGTCCTTTCACTATATTGGTAAAAATATGACGGAGGTGCATTCTTTTTCTATGCATTAACTTACTGCAATGACAGAGTTTGCAATATATTTCAGTATTAAATCTACCATCTGATGATATTAAGACATGTACATGTAGAAAATCTATATGGGTTTTAGAACTATTGAGATCGAATTTTAAATAAGATGGTGTTCTACATAAAAATTGAATACATTTTTCCAAATGTACCAATGAACCTGTCCGCAGCATGTGGATAAAAGGGGATATAAGGTCTGTACATATCATTATTCAAAACATATTCAGACTTCCAATCTACCATCTGATGATATTAAGACATGTACATGTAGAAAATCTATATGGGTTTTAGAACTATTGAGATCGAATTTTAAATAAGATGGTGTTCTACATAAAAATTGAATACATTTTTCCAAATGTACCAATGAACCTGTCCGCAGCATGTGGATAAAAGGGGATATAAGGTCTGTACATATCATTATTCAAAACATATTCAGACTTCCAAGTAGTTATTACCATACCAACGTAGCTATTGGCACACGTTGTGCCCATAGCTATGCCATCTAATTGTAAATAATATTTCATATCATACACAAAGACATTATTGATTAATACTATATCTATAAATTGTATTAACATTTCACTGAATTGACATACATAATTACTATTCTTCATTAGATAAGTTTTCACTGCTTTCATGTTGTCTTTATTAGGTATAATAGTAAATAATCTTACATCTAACATAACTAATACAATCTGTGATACGTCATTTCTAGATGAATCAAAAATATACAAATCATGTAAAAACTGCTTGTTCTCCTTTAAAACATGTTTATCTTTATCTAGTATCAGACGAGATGCTTCTCAATGAAAATAGAGAATGGTTCCGTCAGCCAACCAGCCCCTGTCTCTATCAGTCTCAGAGGTGGTTGGGTCGGATGCTTGAGCATTTTAGGAATACCTTGTATAATAGGTATTGTGGGATGTGTAATTCTGAAATAGTCATGTAAATCCTTAGTAATAGCCCCCTTGAAAACTAATTCTACTAACACTTGTTTGATTTTAGCTGGTATTTTATATATATCCAAATTAGCTATCTGCTGATATGTGTTAGTATTGGCTAGCATAGGCAGCATAGTATGATGATAATGCTCCACGTCCATGATTACTGTTGGACCATCTTTGTCAGCTGGTCTAATAACGATCATTATATCAGTTTGAAGTTTGCTCAAAGCTCTTTTCTTAGCTAATGTTAGATTATGAAATTTCTTGAAGCGACCCTTATTATATAAGTCGTATACTTCTTTAACACAAACTTTGCTAAAAGCATCTAACAATGGATGTAAAACTGGACTACTTAAACTAAATTTTTTTGTATATGTTCATTACACCTTGTTTATGTTCATTATTAATTTTTAACATAACATTGCATAGAAATAGCTTTAAGCCTATGATAATATCTGTAATATTTGACTGTTGGGTAGGAATAAAAGATAAACCTCTTTCTAGTAATGCAATTTCTGCTTCTGTTAGCTCCTGGCTCGCAATGTTTCAAATAAAGCATTGTTTGTTAATTGCCACATTTTCTTGATCGTTTGATGTTGTTCGTTGTCCACTATATGCTTCTTCTTGATTCTGCCTTGACTGGTTTATCTGCTTAGGTTCGTATTCTCTCTCTTTGTGCTATTGGTAGAGGAAGTTTCATAAAAACCTGGTCCTGGTAACAGGAAGGATGGTCGATGCTATTTTGGGTCTCACCACTAGTAATACCTCTGAGGCTCTAGTATTAACAGTGTCTCTATCAGTATCTGATATCTCGACATTTGATGGTTGAATATGTGATGAATCATTTAAGGTATTCTTCCTTTGTTCATTCTCTGTTGTATCCATACTTGCCCTATGTAAATTCAAGTCCTCACCAATTATAGACTCATGTGTTTTATCTGATGATGTACCTTTATTGAGCTTATTTTGACTTCTGGGCCATGCAAAAACATGTCCTTTTTTAAAAATCTTCTATATTTATTTTGATTGTTTTGGAATTACTATGAAGAAGCTTTTTTCATAAACAGTAACTGCGTCAGCTAATTCAATCAATTTTTTTATCAACAAAATATTCAAGATACCTGTCATATAATTTAAGTTGTCGTGTTTTAATGCTGGACAAAAGTTTCTCTTCTTCATTTTTAAAAAAGTCTTATTAACAGTTTCATGTAATTAAAACTGGTCTACAGGTTTATTTGTTGCCATTGTTTAATAATTCTGGGAAATGCATTCCATAACTAGGCATGTTAAGTACTCGTAACCTCTAGGTATAACTTGAAACTTTAACATGCCTCAAAATCCTACCATTGTAATTTATAGCATTTAAATTTCAAGAGATCATCCTCCAGGTTATAAACATTATTTTTAAATTCATCAAAATTGATATTAGTGTAATGCATGTCAGATGACTGTGCAAATATAGTATATCTCAATAAAGGATTGTGTTTAGAGTCTAAAAGTTCATTTATGTTTGTTTAACTTACTGAAATTGCTTATTATTATCTCTGAACCCTGAAAAGTTTCTGATGGTTCAGGAATTACCAAATTCTTTCCATTGTTAGTATGAATCTGCTTATAATCCAAATCTATGTTGTCAAACCTTTTAGCCATGCTCCAAGGCTGTTGTATAAAAATTAGGATAATCCAAAGAAAAAGTGCACCAGCAACTGGGATTAATGGTCCATAAATGCCAAAAGACAGCAGTAATACAAATAAAATAACATGTAAATGGACCAAAACACGGCCAGAGTAAAAATCTTTAATCAAGGTAAGCGCTTTCACAGGTTAACTTCCTGCTTCATCAGACCAAATGAACACATTTAATGAAACATTTCAAAATATACAAAAATGTAAAAACCATCAACCACTAAAAATAAAAAATCAGTTGTGACATCCACCTCCACCAATACTCCCTGAGGGTACCACTGTACCAGCTGCTGGGGTAATACTACCTGATGTTGAGGGCCCAGGTGGGGCAGGGACTGCAGAGGCAGTACTGCCAGGTTGCATCCCAGATGTGCTGTATATTGGTGCAGCAGCCATTGGAGGGGTGGCAGGCTGAGCAGTAGCAGCTGGCCTACCATCTGTTGCTGGAAATGATTATGTTGGTTGTCATAAATGTATGACATCAGAATGGTGTAATCACACATATAAAAATAAAAAAGACAAATAAGGGTGCGGTAAGAAAAAAAGAAAAAAGATAATTATTACCCTCTGATCATACCAATCTTATCCTGGTGAGACAGAGCAGAGTGCATTGATTCATGACTCTTTCTGGTTGGAGAGTGAGTGTCTGTGCTTAACATACCTGATTGGTCTGGTTGCTATTCAAGGCATCTACCAGAAAAAGGCTACAAGCCTGTAGACCGTTGCATCATCTGGGACAATACTGTGGATCACCAAACAGGCCATGGCCTGCCTCTCTTTTTGGGATTAGTGCTAACATTTTGCTTCTGGTGAGAGAAGAAGCAAAGAAGTATTGTATCCCATCAGAGTGAAGCTGTGCTTAGACGAGCATTAGTTAGCCAGGCAGTAGCCATTCATGCGACTCCTCTCTTTTCATCATTCTTGACAAGCTAATTCTTTATTTTTCAGTAAGTGCTGCTTGATTTCTTTCTAACTTCAGAATATCTGCCTAAATACTTTATCCTTAAATTTTCAAGGTCTGCGTATTAGTTTCCCCTCAGGTGTTTGGCAGTGTTCTGTACAGACTCAGACACCTTGAGGGACATTTTTCCTGTAAAAGGAATATATAAGGAAACAGCTCCAGTACTTAATAATAATGACCATCCCTCCTGGCATGTCTAAAGGTCAGTTCCCTCTGCTTTTTCCTATTAACCTGGTGAACTTGGGCATTCTGAGGCAGTGTAGCAACTGCCTCGTACACAGACAACCCTCTCCTCTTACCTCGCAACACTTAGACTTGTGAGAGATGCACTTATATATCCAACTTGGAAGTCATGCACTCTCAAGCCAAGACCAGAATAGCTGGTCAAGAGGAGAAGGTCAACACCTGCACCACACAACATGCAACACATAGCCCTCCAGAACACCCACCATCACAGCTCTCACATAAAAACACAAACCACACACCCACCTTTGCGGAGGCTCTCAATAGAAAGCTACCCAAACAGCAGAGACCTCCAAGGCAGAAATGCACTTGATCACCACAACACAGCACAAACCACAAGACACATAGCTCACCTACACAGTGTGTCCCTCAACCTAAGCCCCTAAGGCCAAACAGCTTTCCCAATACACTAATCATAAGGTGACTCAATAGTGAGGCACACTGATGTCCCACTCACTAGGTTGAATAAGGAGAAGGTAACAGTCAGCTATCAGGTGCCAGAATCTGACACATAACACATGCACTCAGGTCACTCCACAACAAGTACAAGTATGGCTCTGTCACTGTCCATGTGGGTGTGAATGATCTGAGATGCACCTTCCTGGATTACATGAAAAGAGACATGGAGGAGCTCTCAGATTACATGGCCCAGGTAGGTATGACCCTAGCCCTGAGCAGCACCCTACCATCACCTAGAATGATACCATAGTAGATTCAGAAAATTATTGACTTCAACAATTGGTTAAGTTTCTGGTGTCATTCTAAAGGGATCCAGTATCTGCCTGGGATGACATGATTGACAGACTTTGATGCTTTGCCAGAAATGGCCTGCATCTGTCATCCCTGGGTTTCCGGATACTGGCTAAGGCTCCTGCCACCTGTATAGTGCCTTTTTTAGCCGATGTTCCAAAGAGCAAATTAACATGTAACAGCTATAAATAAATGCAGTCTGAGGGTCATGCTGCTCAATGCTAGAAGTCTAAATCTCAAGATGCACTTGCTCGAAGCACTCCTCAAAATGGAGAGCATCAACATTTGTACTGTAACGGAGACCTGGTTTAAAGCAGCAGAAAGCACCCCTGCACTACCAGGCCATAACTCATTCTACACCCTTCAGCCCCAGAACATGGATTTGAAGTTCCAAAGGTGATAGTGTCTCCATGTTCATAAAGGATATACACACCTCCAGACTAGTAGCCTAGCATAATGCATCTGAGATACTTCAGATGCAACTAACATTGGATAAGATGGCGATTCAGGCCATAGCCTACTATTGGCCCCCAACCACATCCCAAGACTCTCACTCCATTTTCCTAAGCACTCTGGAAACTATTAGGGTCCAACCCAACATTCTCATACTAGGTGGCTTCAACTACCCTTCCATCATCTGGGAAAACTACATATGTACCAGTACACTGAACAACGCTTCTTGGAATTCATCAATTCCAGTGCCCTGGACCAGCTCAGAATACATTAGGGACATTAAACAAGAAAAAGAAACTAGTTCTATAGCTATGCATTTTAAAACATTTCATAACAGTAATCCTGAATTATTAAAAGCAACTATTTTGGAACAGGTTATAAGTGACACTGGTGACTTTGATACAAAAAAAAAAAAATTGCTGTATAAAGAGATTATGTATATTTTGAAGTATAACACTTTGAGCCCTTCTGGGCTGAACACTGAATGCAAATGGAAACTTTTAATTTGATTTAATTTAATCTAATTTAACTTAATTCTACTTCATTTAATTAATTACATATATTTAATTGATTGTTTTAAAGTGTGAATATTTTATATATATATATATATATATATATATATATATATATATATATATATATATATTATTTGTGTTTTAGATCTTGTACTCCTGGAAGGCATTTGTTTGCCGAGGCACTAGAGGTGATTTCATTAAAAATTTTGATTGGACTTGGCCTTTTCTTTGTTGTTTTGAATTATTTTGTTTTCTGTCTACATGATTATATTCTGTTTGTATGTAACTTTGTGGAGCTTTTCTCCCCGGGCCTCCACTGAAAATGGGCTCATTTCAGGCCCAGAGGACTGTCCCAGTTAACAAATGCAATAAATAAATAAATACTAACAATACATATACATTTGTACACTCTAATCTGTTTGTACATGTGTGGTTTACATATTTACTGCAATGACTGATCACACAACCATTTATTAATTTGTTTGCACCAATGCAGCTCTGTCTTCTCTTTGTACTGTGATCATTCTTCTCTTATCTGTGCTGTACTCTCAGGCATGCAGTCTGTATTGCATTTTGTAACACTGTCATTTAAGTGTACAATAAAAATACATGACAGTGAAAAATATTTTTCAGCAAAGGCAGGAGAATTTGCCTATTAGTGAACAAAAATGATAAATGTGTGCTGTTTAGTTCCATTTAACACCTTGCTAAGGTTACTTCTACACTTTGTAAGTGTATCCTGAGTGACACACCCAATGCAGGTAATGTAGTCTGAATTGCTATTGTGTCTTCCTTCTCCCTCCCACTAATCATTCACAGTTGCAATCCATTAGCAACTAACAGTGAGGTAGTGCCTGCACTATGTTTACGTTTGCTACACAAAGTCAGAAATTTGGCATTCAGCAATTCTAATGAGTTCACACCTGATTTGCATCTTCACCATGCTGACAGCCCTGAATCTACACTAAAAAGGTAACTGTGTAGCTAGGGAACTTGAACTTAATTGTGTATTTGGACAAAACAGAAGATCGCTATTCATCTTGATTAATCTGCAGAGAGCACTTCTAATTTTACTAAGGCATGATTGTATTTTTCAAGTACATTCTAGATTTGTTAACATGTTACGAAGAAAATTATATATATCCTGTAGAAAATGGAACTTTCTTTATGCACTTCTTATAGTTCACTGCTGACATAGGCATTTTTGGCAGGCATTTACATTTCTCGAATAGACAGGTCATTAATTTTCATCACAAATGTTATTGTTAAAATTGTTATTTTACAATCTTCTAGGTTATTGCAGGGAAATGTAATGTGCCATGTCAATGATACAGATGTTATGCTTCTGAGATGGCTCAGAGATGCCTCCAGGGGAGTGGTGGGCACAGTGAGAGGTGTCTGGCAATCATAAATTGAATTTTCTGTTGTAACTGTGTACACATTCTGATAATTATATTGAGAGCATATATACCAGTTTAATTATATGGTATTCCTTGATTTGTGCAAACCTTAATTTTATTGTTTTAGGGTTGAGGGAGCCACCTACCATTTGTTTGTTGCCACAACAAAAGTGTTTCAGGTGCTTATCTCTTGAAAATGTGTAACCATCCTGCTATTTCATTTGGAAATATAATACTAAAGTGATATTCCTTGCTTTCAACAAACATTGGTTTGTCTGCAAAGGTGAGGTGGGACAATCACATAACCTTCACTTTTAATAACTGATAGGTGTATTTCCAGTGCTTAATGCTGACAAATGTGTAGTAAGCAAGACATTAGTTATGTTATAGTTATGTGTTATATCTTTCTCTGTTTTATGTCACATAGGATTATAACACCCAAGTGTACAAATCCACATGACAGTATGCAAGGCTCTACCATTCATTTGAGTTCTTACCCATTTATTCTCCTGTTCCAGGTTCAACAATATTCCAGGTTCAACAGTTACCTTGATAGTTCATCTGTTACAACTGTTTTAATTCGGGCTGACTCTGTGTGATACTAGCAGTACACAGTCATTACATGGGTAAGTAAAGGTTGTGAGCTTTCCCTTGCATCAATTTAACTTTATGTATGTATGTGCATAGTATGAAAGCTGTATCCCTTAGGTGGTGAGCATGTGTGCTATGCATTTCCTTATTGTCAGGGAGAGGGCATATTTTGCATGCCTACATCTACCCACACCCACAGCAGCTGGTGGTTCCCCCTCTGAGTCCTCACCTGTGTGTGGCTGTGGTGGCCTTGACAGTTGTGGTGGGGTGTGTACTCCTTCCCCTTGGTGTTCCTGTTGAAACTGTTTTCTTAAGATAACATTGTGAAGGATAGCACAGACATGTACTGTAGGGCTCCCCCTGATGTGTCTAGGAACTGGAACTGTAAATTCAGCAGCCCAAACACATGCTGTATAATAATATTTATTGTATGAGTATATGCCTCATTATAGCATTCTTCAGTGTGTGTGTGTGTGTGTGTGTGTGTGTGTGTGTGTGTGTGTGTGTGTCTGTGTGTGTGTGAGCACGTATTTCTCATAGGCATCATCAGCCATGGTTCCAGTGCATATCTGGCATCACCCAGTAAATGACCTTGTGGGATATCTCCCCTAGAAAACCTCTGGTAGAGCTGAGAGTTGTGCCAGATATGGGAGTCATGGTAACTGGCATAGTTGCCAGTGCACACACATTCAGGTTGATTCCCTTAGCATTGCACACAACCTGAGAGTTAATGTAGTGGAAGCCCTTATGTTTATGTACAATGCTCCCAGTTCCCCAGGTGGTGCTTTGATCTGAATGTGGGTGCAGTCTATGACACCTAGGACTTCAGGAAAGTGTGCTACAGGGTAGAACTCCTGCATAGTTGTATGTCTGTCCTCGGGGCGTATGGGTAAAAATGTATATAGTCACCGGCATGCTTAACAGCATTCAGGAATTCATGTGGGATCCTGGATACTAATGCCTATCATACCCCCAACATATCCCCTCTGGAAAGTTCCTGTAGCTAATATTCTAAGTGCTGCACATATCTTAGTCTCCCCAGGTATTAGTCCCCCTTGGTTTGCACTTGATCTCGGTTGAGGGCAGCAGAGGTTGCAGAGTTCCTATAGTGTCTTTATCCACCCTGTCATGTCCTACTACTTTCACTTCATGCAGACTATGAAAAGTGAAAGTGGGTCTAACACCTTTCTTCTTCTTCTTCTTGGCAAGGTCTATTAGAAACAGCAGCAGCATAGACTTGGGCCTGTTGCACATACACATGCAGAACAACAGTAGCAGCCCTTAACATTCTCTCTGTGTAGAGTAGTTTCCCTGGCTGTATTCCAGTTGGTTTTGGAGTTCATGGCCAAAACCTGCACTGAGTGTACACAATTGTTTTATAGCTTATTGAATAGTTCCTCCATCGTGAATTGGTTGATTAGCATACAAATCAGCTGCTTATGCTATAATTAGCACTCCACTATTTGTGTGGCTCTCTATAGCCTGTAGAGTCACTTACTGCATACAAATCAGTTCGTTACTATATGTCGCGCAATGATGAGCACACAGCTCTAGCGCACCATGTAGGCTTTATTGAATCCAGTCCTATATGTTATTTATTCTCCAATTAACTGTTGTGTTTTATTATTATTTTATGTCCTCCCTGTGTCTGTGTGGGTTTTTGCTGGGTGCTATGTTTTTTCACATATGCCACATATCTGCTGTTGCTCACAGGTATGCGTAGCATTTGTGAGTATGTGCACACATCCTGTTTAATGTGTTGGCATCATGTTCATGCCTTGAACCCACTGAGTGCCAGCATAGGTTCCAGTCCATTAAGACTCTGAATTGGAATAAGTGGATTACTGAAAAATTGAATTACTGAATCGATGATAGCAGTTTTCTGCTTTTCTCTTATTCTATATAGATAAGTAGATTAAACATTTTTTTCTAATACACAGCTAGTCAGGAACACTATTTTATTCAGCTGTCCTGATTGCATTGTATTCCTTCATTAATCTTGCCATGTTTTTATAGGTATTCTTCTTCTTTTGGCTTTTCCAGCTTAGGGGTCGCCACAGTGGATCATCTGTCCGCTCATAATTGGCAGTGGAGTTTTACGGTGTTGAGTTGCCAGCCCGGCGTCCAACCTTTCACAGAAGGCACACACACACACACACACACACACACACACACACACACACACACACACACACACACACACACACACACACACACACACACACACACACACACACACATGCGCACTCATGCCTAGGGCCAATTTAGAGTGCCAATCCACCCACAGCATGTCCTTGGGATGTAGGAGGAAACCGGAGCACCCAGAGGAAACCCACGCGACCACAGGGAGGACATGCAGACTCCATACAGAAGGCACCCCAGCTGAGGATTGAACCAGAGAACCTCTTGCTGTGAGGCGGCAATGCTAACTGCTGCACCACCGCGGCCACCCCCATGTTTTTATGGGTATTATTGCCTATGAAAAGAGTTTCCATTGTTTAAAAAATAAGTCATATCCCCAGTCGAATCCATCCATTCTTCAAACTGAAATAAAGAAAATAATAAAATTAGCTTATGGTATTTACAGATGTTTTAACTAATCTGTTAACTGAATGTCAGCTGCAGCCATTGCCAGGAGACAGTGCATATTGTTCTTATTAAGTTACTGTTTATTTCATGAAATCGTGATTACACAGCTGTTAAAAGTAAGTTAACTCTTCTGCTATACTGAACATTCTGCATTTTCAGATATGTTGCATGCCCTCTATACAAGACTGTTCATTGTATGGCACTTTTCTATATCCCTTTATATTTGTTGTACAGAAATTTAATGTAGTACCTGGCAATAAAAAACCTTAGTCTATGTATCAGGATTATGAAATTTCCTGATATGAAACTCAGCACGTGAAAAGATGCATATTCCAAAGGAGCTGCTCTCAGTGGAAGTTTTCCTTGATTCTGAAAGACTTGCACTCAGTTCAAGTGGCCTACTTTAGTGTAACTTCTAACTATAAACAGGCTTACACTATGGGCCAAATTCTGAAAGACCTGATCTCGGCCTGCTCTAAGTGTAAGTGGTCACTTACATTGAGAGCAAGTCTTTTGGAATTGGGCCTATAATTTAGTGCTGCAGTGTTAGTCTTGGATCTGGGTTGTAAGTTTCTACTCAGTGGCGTAGCTGGGGGGGGGGGTGAGGGGCGGTCCACCCCGGGCAGCACTTTTCAAGTCCATTCACATCACATCTATATACGTGCATTGTTGCACAGACTGTTGATGTCCTTATCTGCCCACGTGCGAGCCGAGTGTGGATGCTTATCTATTACTTAGTGAGTTCCGCCAAGTTTCAAATTCAACAATTAAGGAGATATTTATTTATGCAGCTCTCATAGTGAGTGCATTTATTTGTGGAGTGAGTTCAATTTGTAAGGAAATTAGATATTTATTTATGCAGCTTTCAGTGTAGTAGTGAGCGTTTTTATTTATGCAGGCCTGTGGATGTTTACTTAGTGAGTTCTATCGAGTTTTCAATGATTTAGGATACATATTTATTTACGTGTGTGTGTGTGTGTGTGTGTGTGTGTGTGTGTGTGTGTGTGTGAAGGGGAGTTATCACCAGGAAATCAATTCATTCATATGAAGATCATATTAAAAAAAAAAAAAAAATGAAAAAAATATGTGGAAATCATCAAAAGTATAGTGGGAACACATTTTTGCAAATAGAAAGTAGGTGCAACATGTTGGCAATAGCTATGATTTCAGTGCAATATCTGCACTACACTTGTTTGACGGCCTTAGCTTATGAAGTAGGTATGATCATCGTAATCCATTGAAAGATATGACTTCTCAGTTGGTATACAGGTCCACATTCAGTTTTTATGAAATTTTATTTTTATTTGCTTCTAACGGGTGACAGCATTTACATTCATATGGAGGACCAAAGAGCTTGTTCTAGTATATGATATGGACCTGCACAGTTAAAAAAAGGCAAGGGTGTACATTTCTTCAAACTTCCCAGATTTAGAAATTTTGTTTAACCTGGGTAAGACTTTCTGCCCAGTCACTGTAGGGGTCTACCACATGAGGAATGTGATATATAGTTAGTGCATACCTTCTTCCTAATATACATTTTTATTTCATTTCTGCAAAAATTAGTTTCACTATAAGTGGTCAATGCCAGTTTCCTCTCACACTGTCTCACACCTACTAATCTGATGTTTCATTTATATGACCACACTTCTAGTTAAAGTAATAACACAGCGAGACTACAAATTATGTGGCTTATGTGTGAGTTATTGTCGGTTGTTTCTCCTTTACTGACATTTGTGCAACCATAGTGTTACTGTATGTAGGTAAAGGGGGTGGGGTGGGACTGCAGTGGAACTCTGGTGAGGAGCATCAGTTGGGGTTAGAACTGATGGCAACAGAGAATGAAAAGAATTCTCAGCATTTTTCTCACACCTGGAGCTGAACAAGATGTGCAGGGTGGTAGACAAGGATACAACAAACAGAATCTTGGGGTATGCCTTCTGGTGGGTGGGGATAGACAACTGAAGCAAAAAAAGGTAATTGTCCTGTTCTGCTTTTGCCCTTGTCAGGGAACACCTCAAGTTGAACAGACTAGTGATTTTTTTTTTTTTTTTGCACAAGGAATCTACAGAGCTAGTAAAGAAGGACTGGGACAGGCGGAGAAAGGGACAGAAGAAGTTTGGGGTACAGGGGATTTAGATTATTAAATCCGCTTAAATGACTGAGCCACCTTCTTGCAAGTGTTTTATAATGTCTTGATCAGTGGGAAAGATTTTCTTTATACTACAAAAACTCAATATTGATGGATGGTTGCAGGACAGATATGCAAGAGATGATGACAGACTAATGACTTTATTGTACACTGAAAGAAGGCAAGTATGATATGACGGCACCAATAGATTTTGTTACACAATGTCATCAAAAAGAAAAATAAAAGTTAAGAGTAACAGCCACTTTGCTGAATACCTAGTTATCATGCACCAGCTGTTATATGTTCATGGACTGAGAGCTTACCTTCATCTATTATGTGTACTGATCATAACAATTTTCATGACAGTGTATGTACAAAAGCATGGATGCTTGTGGGTAAGTGAATTATGTCCTATATAGAAACAGTTTTGTTCCTATATAGGACAAATTTAGGTATTTTCAGTGAGTATGTGTGTTTGTGTGTGTGTGTGTGTGTGTGTGTGTGTGTGTGTGTGTATGTGTGTGTGTGTGTGTGTGTGTGTGTGTGTGTGTGTGTGTATGTGTTTGTGTGGGTGTGTAAAATGCCTCATTTAGGCATACCCTCAGGCTCAAACCTGTAACTTGTGTACAAGGAACAAGAGCCTGAATTCTCTACCCATTCAAAGAGTTGTGTCCATGGCTCTCAACTGTCCAGATTTTCACAGAATGTCTGGAAATGTTTGACTCATACTTTTGGTCTGTTACTCTTAAAATGTGTGGTTTTCTGGCAATTCAGTGAGAACTGAATTCACCAAATAATGAGATTTAAGTTTCAGTCTTCTTATGTTTCAGGAAACACATGGTAACACAAAACATTTTATTCTAGCAACTTTCTAAGATTATACAAGCAATGTTTAAAATGTGTCCCTGGTTTTGTGCCATTACCCCCCCCCCCAATAAGTTTTGGCTTTTTCCAGATTTCTTTTGCTGCAAAGTTGACAGATATAGTTGAGTGTCAAGTGAATTTTACAAGAAGCTAAGAGCTTCAGGAGAAGTGAAGTTATGTACCTCTTATACCAAATCAGTTTGCATTGTTAGTACCACAACAGGTAGTATACTTGCTTTTGATGCAGAAGGCTGTGGGTTCTACTCCCACAGTATGTAGATGGATTGCTGATACTGTACTGTGTTGTACTTTAAAGAGGGTGGATGCTGCAGTCCTGAAAATGACGTCCTTTGGAGTTACCTAGTAACTATGAATCTGTTATCAGTTTGCCATCCATTCCCTATTACAATATTAGCAGCTTATCATTTTTTAATGTAACATAGGCAGTTTATTCTTCAAGGGCAACACGCACTTTATTTGTAGATGAAACAATGAAATATAAAGTTGTTTGCTAGCAGCCACCTCCTCATTAGTTACAGATCTCTTTAATGTGGCATTCTTCAGATGATTTTTACTTCTGCAGAAATTGTGCATATTTACTGATATTGATGGACTGCAATGACAAAAGTTTGAGTAGACTTTTATGATGGAAATGTTCTGAATTGGGCAGTTTTGTCATTATTGGTTCATACATTTTGTTTCATTACTTACTGGAAAAATGTTCAAAACAATAAATTTAAAACACACTCTAAAAAGTGTGCTGTATTATACAAGGAATATAATTCAATGCAATCAGGAAGGTGAATCAAAGAACACATGTATGTTTGCATAGTCCTAAATATGTGTACAAGGGGCCTATGATATGAAAACAGCCCAAAGGTAAACTTTATCCGCCACTGGCCAGATGCATTTTCTTTGAATGTGGGTTTCATTGCTGTTTCAAGGGCAGAGAATTTTTAATGCTGTCTCATTGTGAGCCTGTATTGCTTTGTTAAGCAGATGTCTATCAGTGTTTGTGCTATAGAATTTAAATTAAAAGTTTTAAATTAAATCCAAATAATTGTTGTACAAGTAAAGCATAAAACTGTATGCACATTACAGTGTTTATGGTAAATGGGGAGAAATAACCAAGTAATGGGGGGGGGGGGCTGTTTATAGGGAGGCCCCATTTGATCATGATTTTCTGAGGGTGGAGGGGAGGCAAACTCAAAGGCAGCCCTGAGTGGCACAAACTCTAGCTATGCCACTGTTTCTACTTGATAAAAAATATGATCACAGAACTAAATTGTTTCCCTCAGACATCTTATTTATAATAAAATCAAATGATATAAAATAATCCACTGGGCAAACGCTCCATTGCTCACAAATGAAATAAAATATATCAGATATAAAAGCAACAAAGGAGCGACCAAGGCAACAAAAGTTACTAAGTCCTGTATCATAAAAAACGTTTTATTGTGGACAAACAAAATCGTAGTAATCATGGTAAGCGCTTTCACATAGTAGCTTCCTCAGACCATAAATACAACCACATATAATATGTCTTATATATAAGGATTTAAATCCAAGCCCTCCAATCATGGAACAACATCAATTAACTCAAGGGAAATCCTTAAAAGCACACTACTCTAACAGACATATGACAAGTATACAATATAAAACAGAACATCATAAAAAATCTATAAAAGTACAATATTATGTTCTTAAAAATATATGATATAACAATATAAAAATAAAAATATATGGTATGTAATATGCCAACCCAATACTATTTCCGGATCCTACGTTTTTTCAACAGGGGCTTCAAAGAAGCCCGTTCATTGAGGCCACTGACCCTAACAGCTCTCAAAATGATCATCCAATTTGTCTCCCTATATTCTGTGTGATTACGGATATCGCCTGCTCTAATTGTGGGTGTTATAATATCAATAACCCTAAAAACAAAACTATGCATCTCACCACACTCTGCAACATGTTTCGATAAAGCATTATGTTCAGAACGTATTTGAATACTGTATACGTGTTCCCTCATCCTCTCTCATAATGACCTATTAGTCTTTCCAACGTAAAATGACTTACATTGGACACACTCAGCTGAATAAACAACATTCATGGTCCTGCAGTTGGCATCCACATGAAAAGTGAATTCTCTACCTAAATCGGGATGACCAAAGGACTCAGAAGTATTGATCTGGCCACAAAAATTGCAACTGTCACATGGCCGAGTAACTCCTGTTCTTATAAAATTGGTCTTCAAATCCCTACCATGACATAATAATCTCTTCAGGTTCTTCCTATTCCTATAAAGGAACAAAGGTTAATCACCAACTGTATCACCAATCACTGAATCTACCCGCAAAATAGACCAGTGCTGCCTGAAGAGCTCAGTCAATAGTCTATGATCTCGTGTAAAAAATAGGGTATCTTCATGAGTCTCCTCTCACCAATCAAATGTTTAGGTATATCCACCAACCCCTCAGTAGCAGGACCATAGTATGGGGCTGCTATGCCCTCCCTAAGGAACTCTAAATCAGACCAACTCTTGGAGATCTCCCCCTTGTTATATCCTCTCACTAACAATCTCTGTTCCAGGGATCTAATCTTAGACTGAAAACCTTCTGATGTAGGGTTCAGTCTGGGTGGTCTAATGCCCTGTCCACGCATTAAATTACGAAAGATGTAATTAGGGTGCATGCTTGTCCTGCTCAGGACGGTATTCCTAAAGCAAATTTTATGAAAAATACCAGTGTTAATGATGGAATCCTGTAACTTCTCAATAAATAGTTCCAGGAACTCAGTACGTGTCCTGGAAAAATTCATAGTGATTTTCAAACACTCACTCAAGCCATTCATAAGATCAAAGAGATGATTTAATTCAACTATAGATCCATTCCAAAGAAGGAATAAATCATCGACAAAACGTCGATAAAAAACCACGTTGGTCCGAAATTCCTCCAACGTGAACACAACAACATTCTCCCAGTGTCAAGAAACATATTGGCATAGCTATTTGCACAAGAAGTGCCCATAGCTACGCCATGTTTCTGAATATAAATCTCTCCATGAAAGGTAAAGAGATTGTTCTCTAGAATAATTTCCAAAAAATAACAAATGAGTTCAATCTGATTGACCTGGTACCCACTATTAGCCTCAAGATATTCATGTACATATCTCAAGCCCAAATCATTTGGAATCATCGTAAAAAGAGATTGAATATCCATAGTAACAAAAATAGATTCTCAATCTCATGTAAACCTTGTATGCACTCATAGAAGTCTCGGAGAAATTGTTTAGAATCCCTAAGTACAACCTTATTCATGTTAATAATCGGTCTGAGATGTTTCTCTACATATATTGATAGAGGTTCTGTAATCTACCCACCACCTGACACAATGGGTCTCATGGGTGGGCTGTACATATGTTTATGAACCTTAGGGAGTCCTTGTATTATGGGTAGCAGAGGATCAGATATCCTCAGATAATTAAAGGTGTCCTCTGATATTAACTTCCCAGTAAAGATATCCAGAATGGAATTCTGGATATCTACGATAATCTTTGTGGACATCTTCTATTGTAATTTTACTATAATAATTAGCGTCACTCAACATCCCTTCCATGGCTTCAAAATAATGTGTACTATCCATCACAACCACTAGACCCCCCTTATCAGCAGGTCTCACAATAATCTGCACATTATCCTGTAAACTTCTCAATGCAATCCTCTCATTGAAAGTGAGGTTATACTTCATCCCACCTCTGGGAGCACCTACACGATCATCATAATACTTATAAATATCATCCTCCGTCAATTTCATATATGCCTCAACCAAAGGATGATTCATGGGAGTAAAAGTACTGAGTTTCTTTAAACAAGGACAACTCTTATCAGATCCTTGAACACTTTCATCTATATTAATGTTACCATAATAGTAACACAACAGAATGTTCCTGCAAAACACCTTTAAATCCAAAATAGTATCAGTCAATTTACTATTACATGATGGAATGCAAGTCAAATCCTTACATAAAACACTGAGCTCATAAGGGTTCAAAACATATGATGATATATTCAAAATCAATGACTCGGTACTTTCCCCCACATTTTCTTCATGGTTTGATTTTGACTGTACTCCCCTGAGAACTTCCTCTTCTGACGTCCCCTGCTCATAGATCTGGTCTGTTTCCCAGTCCTGTCTACCCTGACGGGTAGAGGAAAAGGGAGGTCACCCATGGGACCATTAAACTTACATGTATTAATACTAGGGTTAGTCACAGTGCGCTTATTCTTTGGTCGTCCGACCAAGTCTCTATTATTAGTATTCGAAACATTATTTATAACTACATTCGGATAAAGGTTTTGTCCCGTAGGCTTAGATAAAGTAGTCAAATTACTATTAACAAACAATGCATCATTCATAACATCATTAACTTGCTCATCCGAGCAGGGTCCAGATACAATATTGGCACCATCACCTTCAACTGAAACAATAGCATCTATATCACTGGAATCTGTCATAGACCCATTGTTGCCCCTATCAATGGAAGGCATATTGTTGCCATTTCTGGCAATTTTTTTAGCAGTCAACAAATTCTCACTATCAATCGATATATCTTCACCAGCTGTATGGACTCTACAGTTCACACTGTTATCAGTCAACTGTCCTGCTCGAGGCCATAAGAACACACAACCCATTCTAAAATCATTACAGTCCCTTAATATTTTAGTCTTCTTCTGCTGTAAAAGTTTACTTTCAAAGACAGCTACCCCATCAAGCACACTCTCAAGTAATGGATTCAAAATCTCTCTAGAATGTTTTTTGAACAAAATATCTTGTTTCTGTCTGAGGTCTTCTCTCAATTTATCCTCCTCAGGACTGAAAAAGTCATTTAGTAAACGCATATATTTAGCGCTTACCTCAAGATTTAATTGTTGCCATCTGGTCAAAAGCTTGAGATAATGTGAACCTTGAGTAGGCATATTTAACACTCGGAGACCTCGAGGAACAATTTTCTTCTCCAAACAATACTCAAAGTGTTGCCGTTGTAGTTGTAGCCTCTTCAATTTTAAGAAGTCCCGTTCTGTCTCCTCCATGTCCCGCTGTAGTTGTTCAAACTCCTGGGTCGCATTGGTGATGTCATCATTGGCGTCATTCATATCCAAT
Organism: Protopterus annectens; assembly: GCF_019279795.1. NCBI lineage: Eukaryota > Metazoa > Chordata > Ceratodontiformes > Protopteridae > Protopterus > Protopterus annectens. The sequence continues at coordinate 1,093,182,350 of NC_056735.1, read as the reverse complement.
TGCCATAGCAAACTTCTATCCTTCTCCAAACATTTAGTGAAATGTTCCGAAAGCACAGTTTCAGACCTGCTACTTCTAGCCAGGTTGTAGTCCAATTCCACAGTCACTGAAGAATCTGTAGCCATGTCCCCACGGATTAAGGCACAAAAACAGAATAAAATCAAATGATATAAAATAATCCACCGGGCAAATGCTCCGTTGCTCACAAATGAAATAAAATATATTAGATATAAAAGCAACAAAGGAGCAACCAAGGCAACAAAAGTTACTAAGTCCTGTATCATAAAAAACATTTTATTGTGGACAAACAAAATCGTAATAATCATGGTGAGCACTTTCGCATAGTAGCTTCCTCAGACCATAAATACAACCACATATAATATGTCTTATATATAAGGATTTAAATCCAAGCCCTCCAATCATGGAACAACATCAATTAACTCAAGGGAAATCCTTAAAAGCACACTACTCTAACAGACATATGACAAGTATACAATATAAAACAGAACATCATAAAAAAATATATAAAAGTACAATATTATGTTTTTTAAAAATATATGATATAACAATATAAAAATAAAAATATATGGCATGTAATATGCCAACCCAATACTATTTCTGGATCCTACGTTTTTTCAACAGGGGCTTCAAAGAAGCCCGTTCATTGAGGCCACTGCCCCTATCAGCTCTCAAAATGATCGTCCAATTTGTCTCCCTATATTCCGTGTGATTACGGATATCGCCTGCTCTAATTGTGGGTGTTATAATATCAATAACCCTAAAAACAAAATTATGCATCTCACCAGAGTTTGTTTATGGCAGGGGACCACCAGATTGTCTTCCTTTTTTTGAAGGAGAGCGTCTTGGTTCTATTAGGTATGGCAAGATCCATGCATTTGTGTACGTGTTCGTACAGTGCATTGGTGTATGATTCGGCAGTCATGCAACTGATCTCCATTTGCATGGGTGCCATGAAGTTAGCCAGCTCTGTTTTTAGGAGCCCATAGTTATCTTTGGAAGAGTTTTTCATGGTGGTTAACTTTGCAAGGGGGGGGGATGTGGTTTTCCAAGGTGATTAGTTTGTGGTCAGATCTAACCAGGGAGGAGTTGACTACTGGTGTAGAGCAATGGTTGACCATGTTAGCAATGACCAGGTCAAGGATGTTGCTACCTCTAGTGGGGGTAAGAACAGGGTCCAAGGCCAGGGCATTGGAATCAATGAATTCCAGGAAATGTTGGGCAAGTGTATTGGTACATGAGTAGTTTTCCCAGTTAATGGAGGGGTAGTTGAAGTCACTCAGTATGAGAGTGTTAGGTTGGACCCTAATATTTTCTAGGGTGCTTAGGAACATGGAGTGTGAGTCTTGGGACATGGTTGGGGATCTATAGCAGACTACGACCTGAATCGCTGTCTTACCCAATGTTAGCTGTACCTGAAGGATCTCAGATGTGTTCTGTTGAGCTACCAGTCTGGAGGTGTGCACATCCTTTGTGAATATGGCAACACCACTGCCTTTGGAGCTTCTGTCCAATTTCAGTCATGGTTCCAAAGTATGCGTCACCTCTTTTGACAAATTTATATAAGCAGAATCACGGTACTGAAATGCTAAGTTTTAAACTTTAAATGTTGTTTATACTACTTTACATTTTAAGATGATTTGAATGAACTATCAAAGATGTGTGAGACATTTAGAGAAAAGTCATAAAATATTTTTCTTGTAATTCTTATAAAGTATCAAATCAGCACATTTACCAAAGTGTGGGGAAGGGGTCTGTCAAGTAATCTTGAACCGCAAAAAGATACTTTGCAGCTTTATAATTCCTTAGTATACTATAAAACTCGACCTGAGGGACATACAAATGAAGCCCAGTCAAGAAATAAAAGAGGCAGTCCTGTTACAGAAGTTATATAAGATGACAGTGACTGACACTAATCCCATTATATGTCAATGGCATAAAAATATACCACTCTTTTTATGTCTACCATGACTTATATAAAGCAGACTTGAAATGGATTTTGGAAAAGAGAAAAACGTGAAGAAAAATAAGAGCACTTTGATATGTCACGCCCCATTGGCAGACAGTTTGCAGATAACATTCAAATTAAAAAAAAAATACGGACTTCCAAGCAAAAGAAAACCAGTACTTGCATGGTATTTTTATACAGTGACCAATAACTTGAGAACTGACTTGAACAACTTCTACTGCTTTTCTGTAGCACTGAAAACTTTTTTGTCTCTGTCATGTCCATTATATAGAAGGAGGTTTAAGCAGAGAAAGGAAAGCGAATGTTCAGTGTTGGGGGCTGTCAACCCTACTAGAACTTATGAACTTTATAGTTATTAATTCACAGAGACTCTAGGAATGCCTAAGACAATACTCTGTAGGCATGGACCATCTTAAGACTTTAACAAACTAGAAATACTAGAACATACTTTAATCTGCCTTTATCTCATATTACTCTGAGCAATTTCATAAGAAAGTGCATGAAGACCAGTGTAGCCTGCCAAATGAACAAATAAATTGTAAAATATGATGTTATTATTCATCCTATAGCTGATATAATGTATGCCATATAATCTGCAGTCATGGATTTACCTGGGCACTAGGGTAGCTAAGCTCCCCCATTAGTGCTGAACTCTCAGCTGTACCACTTTTGCCCATTCACTCTGTTTCTTTTGCCAAACCACTTTTTTTTTTTTTTTTTGGAGCTTAGAAATATTGGCTCTGAAATGTGATTGGACTGTGAGGATTAGTTCCTTGTCAGCTGATCTTGACCATCAAATTGTGTTTCAGGAGCCATACTTCCTGCTAAAGCTATATAGTTAAAAGAGTAATATTTAAAATCTATCTCTAATTTTGGGCCTTTGAACCCCGTCATTGTTGGCTTTGTCCATGATGTGTGAGCTAACAGTTAAACTGGTATGTCTGTATGTAATAAAAGTTGTGGTTTTCTGGCAAATCATTGAGGATATCAGTCCCACTTGAAATGTACACAATCAACAAAGTGGCTATAATTGCTGGGTATGGGGGACTCTCTGTGAATACAAGTGTCTAACCCTGATGTCATGATCAATTAAATATAACTTAATTTGGTTTTATAGGACTAGTGTATATTTGCTTAAAGCACATTAGAATACCTTAATGTCACGATTATAAATCCAAATTAGATATAATAAATAAATTGTCAAGTTGGTACAGATGTTTTAGTTGACTATTTATAAAGGTGACACCCGTGATTTTGTTCCATCATATTTAAATAATCATTGATCAGGACTAACAAGAGCAGTGCCATGCAACAATTTATATTCACTGAAATCTGTGTAAAACATCTGCTGCTGTGATTTTTATATAAATATGTGTCTCTTGTGTGTATTGGGGGTGGCTGTTGCAGTGTATCTAACAATAAAAAGTTGCTAATAAATTCTTTTATTGTTCATCACATATGAACCCTAGCATTATTCAAAAAAAATGTGTATCTTTGAAGATTTGGACAAGATGCATGTTAAAGCAACTGATCAATGGTGCAGTATTTGAAAATAAATAGTAGGATCCATAAATAAATGTCATCACAATTAGAGACTCATGACAATCAGACTCCAATGTAAGGACAGGGCACTATTCATGATATCAGTTTATGCCTCACAGCAGGCTTGTGATAGCAAAGAAAAGAGTGCATTCAGACAGCAGTTGCAGGACATTCTAGATCAAGGAGGACAACATGAACTGGTGTTGATAATGAGTGACCTGAATGTACACATTGGGACAGACAGAACAGGATATGGGGACTGCCTTGGTCCACATTTGTGTGGCAACAGGAATAAAGAAAGAGAGGCCATTCTTGACTTCTGTCGGGCAAATGGTTTGATGCTGACCAACACATGGTTCAGTAAGAGAAACAGTCACAAGATCACATACGATAGTGGTCAACATGCTACTCAGGTAGACTTCCTCTTAGTAAGAAAAGGGCACTGGGGTAAAATCAGTGACTGCAAAGTCATTCACGGTGAAAGAGTCAGCCCACAGCATAAACCACTGGTTGCCACAATCAGCTGCAAGCAGTGGTCAGAAAAGGATCTAAAGCCAACAGACACTACACAGAATACCTGGAAGTTGACTGGAGAGAAAGCACAAGACTTCAAGGAATTACTAAAGACTCTGGCATCTCAAGAAAAAGAGCAAATAGGTGGAGCTGAAGAAGAATGGAAGTTCCTCAAAACAGCATGTGTGAAGACTGCAGAATAGGTATGTGGCTGAGCCAGGTATGGAAATAAAGTACATAAGGAAAGCTGGTGGTGGAATGCAGAAGTCCAGGAAGTCATCAAAAGAAAGAAGGAGTGCAGGAAAGAAATGGGCGATAGAAAAGGCAGACCAGATTAAGAAGGAATACTGGTTGGCTAACAAAGGGGCTAAGACAGGTATTGCAATAGCAAAGAACAAGGCACCAGAGGCACTCTACCAGCTTTTTGAATGTGACTTAGTAGATGGCAGAAAAATAAACTATATCAGGTTGCAAGACAAAGACAGAAAGATAAAGAAGATAGTCAGGCACCCTTCATAAGGGATGTCAGCAACAACCTGCTTACCAGCCTACAGGAAATCAAAGGAAGATGAAGGAAGTACTTCCAGCAGCTTTTCAATTAAGAAAACTACACATAAGCTGTACTGCCCAAGACACAGCCTATGATGAAAGAAGAGGAGGAGCCCACCCTAAAAGAAATATGAACAGCACTAAGAAAAATGAAGTCAAGGAAAGCAGCAGGTTCAGATGAGGTCACAACAGATATGACAAAGATGTTGAGTGAGATAGGGGAGAAATGGATCTTGATGGTTCTCATAGCAGTATGAAGAGAATGGAGTATCCCAAATGATTGGAGAATAAGCATACTAATGCCAGTGTACAAGAACAAAGGCAACGTCCACAACTGTGGACAGTACAGAGGTATCAACCCCTGTCGCATTGCATGAAAGTTCTTGAGAAGGTGAATAAAAAATGAATACACAGCCTACTAGAAAGTAAGATGGGAGATGAGTAGTTCAGATTCAGATTAGGATGCAGCACAACCAACCAGATGTTTGCTTTTTTAATTTCTCCATATCTTTTGGGTTTCTAATATCATGATGGGAACTGACTCCATTCCTAAATCAAAGTATGATTAAAGTTCATGAAATTAGCATTGTTTCAATCTTTGATGTCAGCCAGAAGTGCTCTTCGCAGCACCCACAATATGCCCAGTAATGACTCCTTCTGCAATCTGTATGGGGTTACATATATTGGTAATGTATCTAAATACGATTGAAGATTCTTTTTTATAAGACCCATTGCTCCTACTACTATTGCAACTGTCTGGGTATCTTTCTTCCGCACTGCTCTCATTTCTGTCTACAAATCCTGATATTTTATCAATTTGTGTCTCTCTGTATGCAAGACACTGTAGTCACTGGATGTAGCGATTTCAATGATCAATCCTACTTTTGTCTTTTTTCATGCACCACAATATCTGGGTTTCTCGCATCTATCTTTTGAACTGTTGGTAATGGGTGACCCCATGTGTTGTAGACTTCATCATTTTCTATAATGCTTTGTGGCTCATGTTTCCGGTGGTTTTCAGTTACATCAGTATTATAATGTTTGCACAATCCCAGTGCAACAGTCTTGCCATATTATTATGCCTCTCAGTATACATGTTTAAATTGAGACAGTTGAGAAGATGCTAGAGACGAGGAAAGAGTCCAACTGGGCATTCCTAGAAATGGAGAAAGCATGTGATAAGGTCCCTAGAAAGCTGATTTGGGCAGTCCTGCAAGGGTTGGAAGTCTCAGAAACATTGGTAGAATTAGTGTAGGCTATAGACAAGGACCCAGTGATTCCATTACAAACAGTGTTTGATCTCACAAAGGGATTCCCAGTGGGAGTGGGTGTACATCAAAGTTCAGCTCTGAACCCACTGCTGTTCTAATTGGTTATGGAATATATCTGCAAACTGGTTGAAGGGGACACATTGAAAAAGTTTCTGTATGCAGACAATGTGGCATCACAAACAGACTTGGATCAAGGGAAATGGAATGCAAAACTGAAAGCACACAGGGTGAAGCTTTGTGCAGATAAGACAGTTGTAATGGCAGCAATTGGGAGAAATCAGAAGAAGAAGAAGAAAATTTAGATAGAAGGGAAAATAATGGAACAGGTTAACAGCTTCATGTATCTGGGTGGGGTGGAGGAGGAGAAGGAGGAGAACGGAAGTACTACTGTATGGTGCAGAAACCTGAGCAGGAAAAGCAAAGCAGTTAAGGAAGCTAGTGGCAATGAGGATGAAGTGCCTGAGATGGGTGGTGGGCATGACAGCAGAAGCCAAAGTAGCTTTAATTACAGAGAATATCAAAGAGAACAGTTTGAGCACAAATGAAGAAAAGTAGATGACATTCTGGTGAAGAAGATTTGGGACGGATGAGAAGAAGGCAAGAGGAAACATGGGTGTCCAGAAAAGAAATGAATGGATTGTGTGAGAGCAAACCTGTGACAGTCAGGCATAGGTTTATAGGTTCATAGGTTGATACTAGGCTATCTGCCCTAGGGCACTTATAAGCCTCGCCAGAGTGTGTTTGGCTTTTGCCACCCTTTTAGATTAGTTGACTGTGTCTCTGTATAGTAGGTCACAGAAAGTAGCCATATTAAGGTTAGTTTACTGTACCTCTGTCTAGCAAGGACACAGAAGAGATCCCAGGGTAAACTTATGGTCTGCCAGCCACTCGTCAAGATTTCTCTTGAATAGGGTCAGTGAGGGGCACTGCCTAATATGGATTGGAATTTTGTTCCAGAGTGAGGGGAGCCTCTGGGATATGAATCTGTCCCTCCAGCATGTCCTGTTTCTTTCTGTGCTGAGGTTCAAGTCCCTGGAGTGTGTAGCTCTAAGGGACTTGGATTTCTTGAGGTGGAGCATGTCCATTAATTCTGGGTTGGATATGGCTTTATACGTCAGACACAGATCGCCTCTAAGTAGGCAGTACGCAACTGAGTAGAGCGGGAGTTTTTTTAGCCGAAGTTGCATAGGGCATCTGTTTGAGTCCCCTGATCCTCTTGGTGAGGTACTTTTGGGGTTTTTCCAGTTGCTGCAGGTGTCGGGTAAGGTACATCCCAAATGGGGCGTTGTATTCAATTATGGGTCTGATAAGTGATGAGTAGAGGGGCACAATGACCTCTCTTGATCTAGATGTGAACCCTTTCATGATAATGTGGGCTATATAGAAGGTCTTTCTAACTACTTTGGCAACGTGATTGTCAAAGGAGAGATTACTATCTACTTGGGTCCCCAGATCCCTAATTACTTCTTCCGTACTTAATGGATTACCACCTATGTGGTAATTTGTGGGCACTTTGTTTTTCCCAAAGGGGATGACAATGCACTTTTTGGCATTTAGCTTTAGGCCATGGCTCTGGCACCAGTTATCCATCTCTGTGAGACCCTTTTGGAGGATGCTCGTGTCAGCCGGAGAGTTGATTATGGCACCCAGTTTGCAGTCGTCTGTGAACTTTGTCAGCCATAGTCCACCTGTGTTAGCCTGTACCTCGGAAAAATATATACTGAACAAGAGAAGTCCCAGGACTGAGCCTTGTGTGACGCCACTTGTAACTGGTTTAGAGTCTGACATGACTGTCAAATAAGGTAGGAAAGTGGCACTGAATCGAGAGAGATGGTGACAGTTGACACAACACTCCGACCCCATGTAGAAAATGGGAAAAAGGGAATTGATGATGATGACAATGGGTAAATGTTAGTCAATCAGTCTGTAGACTATTACATGCTTAGCAAATAGCAAGAAAATGACCAAAGGTGAGAATCAACTCTGCACCCTGTATCTGTGAAGTAAACACCTTAACCTTTATGCCAACCCCAAAACCTCATGAAAAGAGAGCAGGTGGGGATGACTACATTTCAAGGATATCAAGAGAATTGGAGTGATTGGACATTTTCAGGCATAGATAGTAGCTTAATACTGCAGTGGAAGGGCAGGACTCACTTGGGTGTCCTATGATTAATCATTCATGGACCTCATTATTTATCTTTTTTTTTCAATGGTTGAACCAAGGGTGTGGTGTTGGAGCATTTTTTTTATGCTGCTTAGTCAAAACATATCTTCAAACAGTTTATGCATAAGTTATAGCCCAGAGTGAAACTACACATACCTCAAAGACAACCATGTTCTACCTCAGTTATCAAAATAAAATAAAATAAATGAAAAACTGCATTCAGATTTACTTTTAAACATGTTCATCCTTACAGACAACATTGTTGTATGAGGTCTTCACTTCCGTAGCTGATGACCTTACAAAGTTAGAGCACTGGCTTTCTATACATGGGATATATAAGAACACAATAAAACTAAAAAAATGATGTTATTTTTAAAAAATAACTAAGAACTAATAAAAAATAATTTATAAAAAAAAACTAAAATTGATGTGATTTTTGGTAACTGCCTGCCTCTAGTGCAAGAAGTCTGATTTAAAGAATCCACGTGAGATGTCTTCTTGTCCATCACCTCATATTTGACACTTGTGATGCCACATTTTACTTTAGAGATGAACTCACAATCTTTTATTGTAGCCCCGACACTGTGAAACCTATTAAAATTAAGAGTGCCATATCATGTACGTCCTTTCAGACCAAACCGAACCAAAACAACACAACAAAAAAATCTTAAAAAAACATGGCTGCCAGATAATTTCACACTTTATTAAACAAATTAAGCATTTTCATTCCACATGAATAACTTGAACTTCATCAGAATAAAACATCACATATTTCACTGCACTGCACTGCACTACACATTGACTAGATCTAGTACCTTTAAACCCCCTTTGGCTCCACCTCTGGCACCTCTGATTATGTTTGAAAAATTGCATGAAGGGGTGGTTGAGACAAATTACTTCTGTAACTAATAAGAGGTTTTACAATTTATCTCCAACAAAAAAATGTTGTTGAATGAATTAAAGAATAATAGAGCAATATGGATTATGAAGCCTGACATGGGGGGGGGGGCTGTAATTATGGATAGCACATATTAGATTATTCCTAAAATGCTTCAGTATTTAGACAATGTGGATTTCTTTTGTTGGGATTCTATCAATGAAGTTAATATAACTTACTCATGGATAGATTTGTGCTTGGAAGATTTGGTGCTGGAACCAGTGAGTTGAGTGTCTTTTTGAGGATTGACAAGCCAGTCATTCTTGCTATTTTTGGAATATCAAAAACTCATGAATCAATACTGGATCCACCCCTGAAAACAACTGTGACCACTGGGGGGATTCAAACACAGCCCCTGACAAAATATCTGTATGGAAAGTTAAAGGATGTTTTTAATGACAAAAAACATGTTTGAGGGAATGCTTGAGTGAAAGTGTCATGTTAGTATATAAAAAAAGATAATTTGAAACAACATTTTGAGAATGGACAAAGAAAATCATTGAATGATCAAATAAGCTGGAAAGGTATAGTTAAATGTGAATTTTATGCCCAGTGTAGATATATATGTGAGGCAATAGACATAACTATAGCAATATACGTGAATATTTGGTAACTGATGGTAGATTCAGTTGTAGCACAAAACACATGTTATATATTACCCAGTGTTTTTTATGCCCAGCATTTTATCTTGGGAAAACAGAGGAATCACTAATAAAAATAATTTATCAATATGATTATAATATATATATTTTTGAAGTCAAGTGCATCTTACACTATAAAGTACTTCTATGAAGTATGCAGAGGTTCTTTAAATAAGGCTGGGGGACTCAGTGACTGCTGCTAATGCTAGTAATGCTAAAGTAAGAAAGTAATTATTTTTCAGTTGTAATGTGTCTGGGGCTTATACTGTAATAAGATAAAGGCTAGATATAAGCAATATAATGTTGTGATCTTCTGCTATTGAGAGAAACAGATTGAAGTGAGCTGATTATATGTGAGTATTAAATTGTGTTGGTTCTCTGGGTATTATGCGTACAGGTAAAAGTATACGCCAAATCGTGTAAAATTATAGGGTTTCAAGCATTTGAAATAAGCTATGCAAATCAAATGGTCTTTTTTTGTCTAACAGGAGAGCTTAGCAGCTATAGAAAAAAAATGCCTGCAGGCACAGGTAATTAATCAGAAAATGACTTTAATATGAACTTTGAGGCATCTGTAGCAGAAAACACTAAAACTAGTACTTAAAAGAGAGAAGTCTGATGCAATCAAAGGAATTCAAGCAGATGCTATTGCTTCAGTATAAATTGCAGCAATGAAAAATCTCTTCATTTAGTGGTATCCACAGTGGTGGTTCATGCCATCAGGCTGCAGGACTGCAGCTACCCCCAGCTGTGAAAAAAGAAAGAAAAAAACATTTTTAAAAATAAAATGTTTATAAATTAATTATTTAAATAGTCTGGCTGGCTAAGCAAGTCCGACTGACTCGCAAAGTCCCGGAACTCGAATTGTGCATGCTCGGCAAGTTCTGGGTTTTTTATTTTTTAATTAGTTTCTGTAAATCTGGACTGCTGTAAAAGCAGTCCAGATTAAGGAGCGAAGGCATCAATGTGATGCCCAGAAGTCTATGTGGTTTAACCACTCAATAAAGGGGATTGGACTGCCACGTCCGCAGTCACATACATGACTTGGACAGCTGGATGGCTACTGATTGGTTCTCGCTTTCTTCCCAAAAAAGAGACAATCAGTAGTGTAGCACAGTACAGTAGTTTGGTTACTTGCTACGGTGCTACTATTGCTAACAGAACTTGTTTTGTTTGCTTTTTTTGGCTGAACTTGAATTGATAATAACTTCAGTTTGTGATCAGATGAAGATGGACAATCACTCACATTTTTTTAACTTTAATGAGGTAGGTGTCCGGCTCTTAAGGCTAAATGTCCATATATTACCATATATTATGCTACTCCTTTCTCTCTTTCCAAAAAAAAAAAAAAGATCTGCTTTTACTGTATTTCTGTTTTTTCTTACTTTATTTTGCTTTTGCGTCATCTTAAAAGTACTCAATTGTACATTACTGCTTGGTGTAACTCATTGTAAGCCTTTTAGTTTAAGCACCTGGGCTTCAGACCAGTTTTACATTAGAAAGGTTTGTGGTCTGCACTGTAGTGGCAGAACAGGTAGCTTACATCCTTCTAAGTTGGGAACTGCTGATTGAGGGCTCAGTGTCTGTTATTCTAAAAGTGTATTAATTCTGGTTTAAGCACTTGGGCTTGAGGCCAGTTATTTTACATTAAGAGGGTTCGTGTTCTGCACTCTTGTGGGAGGAGAGGCTGGACTCTGTCCTTCTGAGCTGGGAATTTCTGGTTAAAGCTTATAGTGCCTGCATATTTGAACTGCTTCTTACTGAAATTGGTACACCTCGTTTGTTGTAGCATAGACTAGATCCAGACCTGCTGAATATAGCTTTGTTTGTATAACTTGAGCACTAATCCAGGCATTCTTTAAAGTATTCAGTTGTATTTATTACTGCTGGTAGTAACTTGATTAAAGTGTAGCTATCATTTCTAAGTCTTTTGGATTAAGCACTTGGGCTTCAGACCAGTTGTTTTACATTAGGAAGGTTTGTGGCCTGCACTGTGGTGGCAGGACAGGTAGCTTACATCCTTCTAAGTTAGGAACTGCTGATTGAGAGCTCAGTGTCTGTTATTCTAAAAGTGTATTAGTTCTGGTTTAAGCACTTGGGCTTCAGGCCAGTTATTTTACGTTAAGAAGGATTGCGGTCTGCACTCTTGTGGGAGGAGAGGCTGGACTCTGCCCTTCTGAGCAGGGAATTTCTGGTTAAAGGCTTATAGTGCCTGCATATTCTAACTGTTTCTTACTGAAATTGGTACACCTTGTTTGCTGTAGCATAGACTAGATCCAGGCCTGCTGAATCTAGCTTTATTTGTATGCTTGTTGTTTGTTTATTTCTCTGAAATGCTAATTCCACCTAAAATGCGGCCTTTTAGCACTTCTGTGGATCCCTAGTGATATCTGCATTGCTTACTGTACTTATTTCCTTGTTTCACTTGAAAGAAAGTTACTGTTTGTCGTTTTGCATTTAAGTTACCTGTAACACATTGCATTTAAGTTACCTGGCACTTGCTCACTAAAGCAATTATATAAGTCAGCTCTAAAAATTAAAAGCACTACACCCTCACAAACTCCCTTGAGTACCTTGTTCCCCATTGGCCCTTTTTCAATTATAAAGGAATTCCCAATACTATTCTAGCATGTCCAAAGGTCAGTTGTCAATCTCCTCTCCGGTCCAGCAGGTGAATCTGGGAATCTTGAGGCAATGTTACAACTGCCTCATGTACACAAACAACCCTCTCCTCCTCCCAACAAATTCCAACACATGTGAGAGATGCAACCATATAGCCAAACTGGAGGCTAAGCTCTCTCAACTCAGTACTGGCGTAACCAGTCAGGAGGAGAAGGAAACCATACTCACTACAATTCCAGTCTCACATAGACCTACCACGACAACAAACCAAACACATAAACACACAAAAACATACTCGGAGGCTCTAAATAAAAATCTGCCTAAGCAGCAGAGACCTCCAAAGCAGACACCCAAGCAACCGCTACCCCAAAACAAAACACGTGCAACACATAACTCACAAAGCCAGTGTGCCGAACAGTCACAGCCCTTAAGGCTAAACAACACACCTGATACACTTGTAATAGGTGACTCTATCGTCAGGCACACTGATGTCCCGCTCACCAGGCTGAACAAGGAGAAGGTCACTGTGAGCTGCCTGTCGGGCGCTAGGATCCGCCACATAACACAAGCACTCAGGTCACTCCAAGGCAAGTACAAATATGACTCAGTCATTGTCCATGCTGGTGTGAATGACCTGAGATGTACGTCCCTGGACTACATGAAAAGAGACATAGAGGAGCTCTCTGAGCATGTAGCCCAGGCCGGTATGACCCTGACCTTGAGTAGCATCTTACCCTCACCAAGAATGATGCCACAATATGAAGACAAGATGATCAATTTCAACAATTGGCTTAAGTGTTGGTGTCATTCAAAGGGGATCCAATGCCTGTCAGCCTGGGATGACATGCTCGACAAGCCACGATGCTTCGCTAGGGACGGCTTGCACCTGTCACCCTGGGCTTTGGATATTGGCAAAGGCTCTTGCTACCCCCATAGTGCCTTTTTTAGGCAAGGCTCAAAAGACAAACCCACCTCCATAGGTATCACAAGGGATAAGAAACTAAGAGTAATGCTACTCAATGCCAGAAGTCTAAACCTCAAGATGCACGCACTCGAAACTCTCCTTAGCATGGAGAACATCGATATCTGTGCAGTAACAGAAACCTGGTTCAAGGCTCCCGAGAGCACCCCAGCACTACCAGGTTATACCTCATACCATGCTTTTCGGCCCCAAAACTTGGACCAAACCACAAAAGGAGGGGGAGTATCAATATTCGTCAAAGATACCCACACCTCCAGGTTGGTGGCACAGCACAAAGCATCAGAGACTATCCATGTGCAACTAACTGTGGGTAAAACTGCCTTCCAGTTTATAGCCTGCTACAGACCACCCTCCCAAACACAGGAACCCCACTTGGCCTTCCTGAGAATACTGGAAAATATGAAGGTCTCTCCAAACACCATTATATTGGGCGACTTCAAATACCCAAACATAGACTGGGAGCATTACTCTAGCTCCAACACCCTAGCCCAAAGGTTCCTAGAATTTATAAACTCAAATGCTATGGAACAACTTGTTACCACTCCCACAAGAGGGGAAAACATACTGGACCTGATCATCACCAACATGGGGACACTATGCTCCAGACCAGAAGTGTATCCCTCACTGGTAAGATCAGACCATAAACTAATCTCACTGGATATTCACATCCCGACCCCACCCCTGCCCAGAAAACCACAGTGAAAAACTTCTCTAAAGCAAATTTCACACGCCTCAAAACCGAGGCGAAATCCTTTAAAGCCCCCGGGCCTGTGGAAAATACGGCCCAGACCGCAGAATCCTTTATAAACACATTCTATGAACACCTTCAGGAATGCATGGATCATGCAATCCCAAATAAAACCAAGACCCAATCCTCCAAAGGCAGACGTCCTGTCTGGTGGACCCCAGCCATAAACAAACTATACAATAGAAGGAGGAAGCTACTACATGATAGAGCAAAATCCCAAAAAGGGAAGGCATCTCTGATCAGTATTAGCAAAAAACTACGGGCACTCATAAAATTGTCTAAGGCCAGCTTCAAGAGAAAAATTGCACAGGACACTAAGGATAATCACAAGGCTTTCTTTAGTTATGTTAGGAACCTGGGTGGGAATTCCCAGATATGCTCAGAATTAGTCCAAAATGACAAAAAATACACCGAGCCCACAGACATTGCCAACATCCTAGCTGACAGGTTCAGTGCAAACTTCTCCCCCCTCTCCCCACCAAAAGGGCAAATATCTATCCCAACAGAGTGCTGCCCCCCTGACATCTCAGATGCTCAGGTAAGAGCCGCCCTCTCCAAAGCATAAAACACAGCATCAATGGGATCAGATGGTGTCCCGGGCTACGTCCTACATGAACTCCAAGAAGAGCTAAACCCAAACATAAAACTACTGTTCAATCTTAGCCTTACTACAGGATATGTACCCAAAGAGTGGCGTACAGCAACAGTGGTCCCTCTCCACAAAGGTGGTGCCTCAACGGATCCTGGAAACTATCGCCCCATAAGCCTGACTAGCTTGGTCTGCAAAGCTATGGAATGGATCATCATGGACCTCATAAATAAAGATATTGGGGACCTACAGACACTGGATCCTACCCAGTTTGGCTTTGTTAAGGGCAGATCCTGCCTCTTAAACCTGGTCGATTTCTTTGAAACAGTCACCAAGGCCATTGACGAGGGGAAGGTGGTCCACACAGCCTACCTGGACCTCGCAAAAGCCTTCGATACAATACCCCACTCGGGCATTATAGATAAGCTCACCATTTTAAATATAAACCCCTATGTCACTAGATGGGTTGCAAACTGGCTCAAGGACAGAACCCACATGGTTAGAATTGCTGGAGCCATGTCAGACTTCAAACCAGTTACAAGTGGTGTCCCACAAGGCTCAGTCCTGGGACCTCTCTTGTTCGGTATATATTTCTCGGCGGTACAGGCCAACACGGAAGGACTGTGGCTGACCAAGTTCGCAGATGACTGCAAACTGGGCGCCATAATCAACTCTCCAGCCGACACAAGCATCCTCCAAAAGGGCCTCATAGAAACAGACAACTGGTGCCAGAGCCATGGCCTCAAGCTAAACGCCAAAAAGTGTATAGTCATCCCCTTTGGCAAAAACAAAGTGCCCACAAATTACCACATATGTGGTAATCCATTAAGTACAGAAGAAGTCATTAGGGACCTGGGGACCCAAGTTGATAGCAATCTCTCATTTGACAACCACGTGGCCAAAGTGGTTAGAAAAACATTTTATATAGCCCACCTAATCATGAAGGGATTCACATCTAGATCAGGGGAGGTCATTGTACCTCTTTACTCATCCCTCATCAGGCCCATAATTGAGTACAATGCCCATTTTGGGATGTACCTTACCAGACACCTGCAGCAACTGGAAAGACCCCAGAAGTACCTCACCAAGAGGATCAAAGGGCTCAAACAGATGCCATATGCTGCCCGGTTAAAGAAACTCCAGCTCTACTCAGTGGCATACCGCCTGCTCAGAGGCAATCTGTGCCTGACGTATAAAGCCATGTCCAACCCAGAATTAATGGACATGCTGCACCTCAGAAAATCCAAATCCCATCGAGCTACACGCTCAAGAGACTTGAACCTCAGCACTGAAATAAATAGGACATGCTGGAGGGACAGATTCATAACCCAGAGGCTCCCTTCACTCTGGAATAAAATCCCAGTCCAGGTTAGGCAGAGTCCCACAGTGACTCTCTTCAAGAGGAATCTTGATGAGTGGATGGGAGATCATAGGTTTACCCCGGCTATCACTTCTGTGTCACTGTTAGACAGAGGCATAGTATACTAACCTCAAAAAAGGCATAGCAAAATTAATTTAAAATGGGTGGCGAAAGCCAAACACACTCTGGCTAGGCTTATAAATGCCCTAGGGCAGATAGCCTAGTATGAACCTATGAACCTAAGAGAAGCATTACTGAGTTATGAAACTGAACAGATTTGAATTTTTTAAATACTGTTTTATGGCACAAATCCTTCCAGAAATATATGATGCATTTAAAGGAAGTAAATATAATGGGAAAAGCTGTTGAACATCATCTAAAGAGAGATACCAAAAACAATATATACTTACCACTGCTTAAATGGGTTAGAAATGGAAATGTCATACAGATTGTTATCTTTGTTTGAGTTACCAAAGTGGTGGACTTAGGAGGGTCTGAGTATGTGTACTACTACTTAGTTTTTAACAATACTTTCTGACAAAGTCTCACATCTGCGTGATTGAGAAGGGAGTCATAATGCAATTATTCTGTACAAACAGGAGGCCCTACCATAGTGTGAAACTCTCTATAATTGGTATTATTTGTTTTGTACCTTGTACAGTATTAATGTTGATTCTTTGTGTTTTTTTATTTTTTTTATTTTAATGATGTAATGATGGCATGACAAAAAGGGGCCCATGAGGTCCAGTCCAGATTACCAAATTTAAATAAATGAGTGAATGGAAAAATAATTAAGTCAATATGCTAATAAATTAGACAAGTTGGAACTTGATCCCAAGGTAATATTATAAATTAAAGCAGCTGTCTATATTGCAGGATAGAGGTGGTTGATATGGAAGATGCAATGTAAGAGATGACAAGACACCTGATCATTTAGAAGATTGTTTAATTAAGTACCTGCTCATACTCTCATACAAAATGTAAGATAATGTGCCTGTATTTCACAACCCTAAAGTGAGATGGTTTGTTTGTCTTTTTGGCTTTTCCCGGTTAGGGGTCACCACAGTGGAACTCTGGTCCGCTAATGATTGGCAGTAGATTTTTTTTTTATGGTGCCAAGTTGCCACCCGATGCCCAACCTTCAGCGAAGGCACACCCATTAACGCATGTTTTTCGGAGGCCACTCAACTGCAGGGAGGACATGCAGACTCCACACAGAAGGCACTTCAGCTGTGAATCGAACAGGAGAACCTCTTGCTGTGAGGCAAAAATGCTACCGCTGTACCACCATGGCTTCCTAAAGTGAGATGGTATTCTGGGATAACCTAGTAAGAACACCAATATATATATGGACTAGCTGCATTTGTTATGTCTCTTGATATGTATGTATATACACACACACACACACACACACACACACACACACACACACACACACACACACACACACTTTACATGCTCTTCTGCTGCATCCTTCCTTTTAGAGAAGAATGATAAACTGTGTGTATGTGTGTGTGTGTGTGTGTGTGTGTGCGTGCGTGTGTGTGTGTGTGTGTGTGTGTGCGTGCAGATTTTTGCAGAATATCCAAATTTTTGCATCACATGTTTGGTCCGTTTTTCATAAAATTGTGATTTTCTGGCAAATTAGAGGCAAATCATTAAAGATTTAAGTTAGAAAATAATGACAGACATTTAAGTTTCAGATTTCATACCCTTCAGAAAATTCATACTAATACAAAACCTACTATTTTATTAACTTTTTAAGTTTGTAAGAGTAATATTTAAAAATTGTCCTTATTTTTGGGCCTTTGTCACACTTTTATTTATGGCTTTGTCCAGATTTCTTGCTCTGAGTTTGAGAGCATGACAAATATGTCGGGGGCCATCACTGTCAGCCAAAGACATTTCAAATTGTGATATACTTGTTGTACCCCACTCCCCCATGTAGTGACTTTGGATATGTCCAAGCAAGGCAAGGAGCAGTTATGCAGTGTATGTGTGCAGACAGAGTATCCCTTCATCCAAGGTAGAGACAAGTACAGAGGCTTTTCAACTGTCTATGATTTTGCAGAATGTTCTGGTTTTCTGTCATATTTTTATACTGTTGTCTTATGCTTTTTATTATTCAGAAAATGCATATTGTTGGCTGCATGTTACTTGGTACTTTTATAAAGCTGAATATAAATTATAATTAGAACTGCAGTTGCAAGATGAAGTGGTTTGAGTTGAGTGCTGCTTGTTTTTTATACTTGATTTTGACTGGCATTCCAGTAATTTATTTAAAAAATAATTTATTATTTCATGCCTCACAACCTTTTTGTTTCCATCTAGATATTAAGTAAGCTGTCATGTAGCCAATGCATTGAAATATTTTTTTTTCTTATCCACTTTATTTTGTCTTGATTGGACTGTCATAATAATGGTTTAGCACCCAGGGCAGCGTATTTAATTAAAGTCCCAGTTTTTGCGGTTTTGAGTATAGCTCTGCCCCTTTCTAGATGTACATACCCCTTCACATTGGCCCCACCCATCCAGCTCCCTCCTGCAGCTCCCCCCTTTGATTTGAAGTCACCAGCCACCACTGGGTAGCCAGGGAACTACTGGAAGTATGCAAGTTGTTTTTCACATCTGGGAGGGAATTTGAGATGTGACAAGAATAGACCGTGTGACTGCTGGATGGAACACAGGTGCTAATATGCATTTTCAGCATGATTAAAATTAACATTCAAATTAGTAAAGCCTATAGGTGTAGATCTCTGTTTGGGACATTTGCCTACATATGGAAAAGTACTCTTATTTTTTGGAAAGTGTATATTGTTGTCTGTGTTTGTTGTGAGTTAAACAGGGTTGGGGGGTTTTAAATGAAAATATGCATATTGTTTTTTGTTTCTTGGTGATTATTATTGAAATGAAATGTCTGGGAATATATGACATGGTTCCATGCAGAGGTGAGAAGCTGCTATTGTATATAAGAGCAACCTGCCAAACATTACGTTAGTAATAATGTCTTACTAGAATGACTGCCTTATTGATCATTTCAAGGAATGTGACTGATACTGTAAGTAACTATCCGAATGACTAAGGTGTTGCCAAAACGTACAGATAAGGATCACTCTGGTTTTGTGGAGGAAAGCAAACATTTGACAACATTGGACGCAGTGGTGCAGCGTTTAGCATTGTCGCCTCACAGCAAGAGGTTCTCCCATTCAATTCTTGGCTGGATTGCCTTCTGTGTGGAGTCTGCATGTCCTCCCTGTGGTCGAGTGATGTTAAAGACATGCAGGTAGGTGCGTACGTGAATGGGTGTGCCTTCTTTGAAGGTTGGGCGTCGGGCTGGCAACTCGGCACCATAAAAATCCACTGCCAATCATTAGTGGACCGGAGTTCCGCTGTGGCGACCCGTATCCCAGAAAACCCAAAAGACTCAAGACTCAATAGAATGATGCTGAAACAGATGGACGCAGAGTGCAAGAAGACATTGTGATTGTTGGTAGGTCTTGATTCTGAGAAGGCATTTGACTGAGTTAGCTGGGATGTTATGAGAAGGGCAATAACAGCATTTGTATTTCCTCATAGACTAATGGGGTTACTTAGGAAGATGTATCAAGGGCCAAAGGGAAAAAAATCAAGGTGAGATGTTTTCTCTATGACAAGCTCTGTTTATTAAGAAGTGTAGGGTATAAGCACTTAGAAAAGACCATGTGAATTTGGCAAAGACAGGATTTCACAATGATTATTCAGCA
Source organism: Protopterus annectens (assembly GCF_019279795.1). Taxonomy (NCBI): domain Eukaryota; kingdom Metazoa; phylum Chordata; order Ceratodontiformes; family Protopteridae; genus Protopterus; species Protopterus annectens. The sequence continues at coordinate 1,093,162,699 of NC_056735.1, read as the reverse complement.
GAGTGTAAGGGATAAAGGAAAAGAGGAGCTGATTCCAATTTTGTATCATTATTAGAATGTCTTTATGTCTATGAGTTGGTGGGAATTTTATGAGAAGGCACTGGCAGTATTTGTGTTTCCTGATCGAATAATAAGGTTAATTAGAAAGATATGTGATGTGCCAGAGGCAAGGATCAAGGAGGGATGATTCTTCTCTGACAAGCTATGTGTTTGAACAAATGAATCAGACAGGTGTGTCCTCTTTCCCCTTCATTTGTCATACGTGTAGTGCTATTGGTTCACAAAATCAAGGTTATAACTGTTATTGTACTCAAGAGAAATTCATCTTAATTGCGGGTGATATTATTTTATACTTGTTAATTCCAGAAAAGGATATTTCAGTGTTATGAAACTTTTTGAGATAGTTTCACATTTTTCAGGATATAAAATAAATGAAGATAAAAACTAGGTTCTAGTGGAAAACTATGTTCCTACACATGAATTTGTTCTGCATTACCCATTTTTACAGAGCAATAGTAAGATGAAGCATTTAACTGTTAGGATTAAAAAGGATTGTATGATGGCAACTAACAATATAAGGGAAGAGAGTAAACAAAACATAATAGAAACACTGAGAAGGTGAAAGCTCTTGACTATGGATATGGATAATATGGTACAAGCAGGTGTTTCTAGTCCCTTTAATACTATTTATATGTCAGGCATATTTTTATTATCCAAAGGAGAAGCTGTGGACCATGATTAAAAAAGAACTGAAGGAAATTATTTGGGAGGGGAAAGAGGCACGTATTAAGTAAAATAAGTTGTTTTTCTCCACAGAGCAAGTTGGTTTCTGATTACCAGATTTGAAAGGCTACTTTACAGCTATGCATTTAGGTCTGATATGTATAGCACAAGCAGAAGACTACAACTCAACGTAGAAAGAAGCTATGTTGAAATGGGGTGGGGGGTCATAAAAAATGAGAGGGTAGAACATTGAATGAAGATTCTTAAGGAGGATAATAACCATATGAATATTATAGTTACAAAGTAGCAAAAAAGTATTTTGAGAACAAAACCATTAGGGAATGAAGAAAGGGATGACTGCAAGTAGGGGCATAGAAAATAGGTAAGAGGGGGCTAGAATTTATTCCAGGAAATTTAGCAAAAGAACCACAGTATTGGAAGCAAAGCACTAGGGAGGGAAAAGTCATAGAGCAGAATGAAGCAAAGCAGTAGTGACTGATAACAGATATAAGACAAAGAGAAAGGAATATAGTAGTGTTATATGAAAAAAACAGCTCTAGTTAAGTTTATAGTTGAGTCTTGAACAGAAGCTTTGGTAAAAAAAAGGTTAATTAATATGGCAGATAAAATAATGCATGATGAATATTACAATCAATCAAATAATAAAATATCAGATTTGCTGTATCCAGGACTGTTTGTAAGCTTCTGAGCCCCCCAAGCCTTTCTTAGTTGGAAGGAAGCCTTCTAGCTTATCAGTAGGAGTGGTAAGCACTAGGTAGCCTATCTACCACAAGAGTGGTTCCTAGCCCAGAAATTGTAGTTTATTGGCCGTTTGGGCAGTTTTTTCCATCTCCTTCAACTTTCTGGTCTAAAAGCTTTCATTTGCGCTTTTCCCCGCCTTTTCTGTAACTAGTCTAGTCCAGATGTAGATTTGCTGTATCCAGGACTGTATGTAAGCTTCTGAGCCACCAAGCCTTTCTGTGTTGAGGGAAGCCTTATAGCTTATCAGTGGGAGTGGTAAGCACTAGGTAGCCTATCTACCACAAGAGGAGTGGTTTCTGGCCCAGAAATTGTAGTTTATTGGCCATTTGGGCAGTTTTTCCATGTCTTTCAACTTTCTGGTTTAAAGCGCACTTTGCACTTGTTTCCCTCCTTTCCTGTAACTAGTCTAGTCCAGATACAGATTTGCTGTTTCCAGGACTGTTTGTAAACTTCTGAGAGATGTCAAAGTCTGATCTTCAATTTTTCCCTTAGATCTGCTAGTTCTCTCCTCTCCTGCACATTTACTAGCTTATTAATCTAGCACTTTATCATACTAGACTTCTTGTAGCAATTATTCTAGCACACAAAAGTGCTACCAGTACTAAACGTTCTACAAGGAAACAGCTCCAGTACTTATTATTAATGCCCACCCCTCCAGGCATGTCTAAAGGTCAGTTCCCTGTGCTTTCTCCTGTTAACCTGGTGAACTTGGGCATCCTGAGGCAATGTAGCAACTGCTTCATGTACACCGACAACCCTCTCCTCTTATCTCCCAACACTCAGATTGTGAGAGATGTACTTATATATCCAAATTGGAAGCCACGCACTCTCCAGCCAAGACCAGAATAGCTGATCAAGAGGAGAAGGTCAACATTTGCACCACACCACATGGAACACATAGCCCTCCAGAACACACACCAGCACTGCCTTCACATAAAAAACACAAACCACACACCCACCTTCACGGAGGCTCTCAATAAAAATCTACCCAAACAGCAGAGACCTCCAAGGCAGAAACGCACTCAACCACCATAACACAACACTAATCATGGGACACATAACTCTCCTAAACAGTGTGCCACTCAACCAAAGCCCCTAAGGCAAAATAGCATGCCCAGCACACTAGTCATAGGTGACTCGATAGTGAGGCACAATGATGTTCCACTCACTACGTTGAATAAAGAGAAAGTAATAGTCAGCTGCCTGTCAGGTGCCAGGATCCACCATATAACGCACGCACTCAGGTCCCTCAACAACAGGTACAAATATGACTCTGTCATTGTACGTGTGTGTGAATGACCTGAGATGTACCTCCGTGGACTACATGAAAAGAGACATGGAGGAGCCCTTGGATTATGTAGCCCAGGCAGGTACGACCCTAGCCCTGAGCAGCATCTTACCATCACCCAGAATGATACTACAGTACAAGCAGAAAATGATTGATTTCAACAACTGGCTAGGTTTCTGCTGTAATTCTAAGGGGATACAGTATCTGTCTGCCTGGGATGACATGATTGACAGTCCTCAATGCTTTGTCAGAGATGGCCTGCATTTGTCACCCCTGAGCTTCTGGATACTGGCCAAGGCTCTTGTCACCCCTATACTGCCTTTTTAGGCAGTGTCCCAAAGATCAAATTACCACTGTAACAGCTACAAACAAATGCAATCTGAGGGTCATGCTGCTCAATGCTAGAAGTCTAAATCTCAAAATGCACTCGCTCAAAGCACTCCTTAAAATGGAATAGAATATCGGCATTTGTGCTGTAACAGAGACCTGGTTCAAGGCAGCAGAAAGCACCCTTGCACCACCAGGCTATAACTCATTCCACACCTTTTAGCCACAGAACTTGGACTGAAGCTCCAAAGGTGGTAGTGTTTCCATATTCATAAAGGATGTGCACACCTCCAGACTGGTAGCCCAACATAACACATCAGTGATACTTCAAGTGGAGCTAACATTGGGTAAGACAAATTCAGGTCACAGCCTGTTATAGGTCCCCAACCAAACTCCTCCAAAGCTAACTTTGGGATCCTAAAAACAGAGGTCGCTAACTTCACGGCACCCATGCAAATGGAGAATAGTTGAGTGAGTGCAGAATCATACACCAATGCACTGTACAAACACGTACACAAATGCATCGATCTCGCCATACCCAATAGAACCAAGACACTCTCCTCCAAACAAAGGAAGCCAATCTGGTGGTCCCCTGCCATAAACAAACTCTACAACAGAAGGAGGAAACTGATACGGAAAAAGGTGAAGTCCCAAGACTGGAAAAACTCCCTTATCTGCCTCAACAAAAAGTTGAGATCCCTCATCAAATCCTCTAAAGCTAGGTATGAAAACAGAATTGCAGCAGATAGTAAAGACAACCACAAGGCCTTCTATAATTATATAAAGAATCTCCACTGCAATACCCAGATTTGCTCTGAGCTACTGCACAATGGTACCTCCTATACCAAGCCAACAGATATTCCCAGTATACTGGCCAACAGATTCAGTGCCAACTTTACCCTCCTCCCAAAGGACCAATCACAATACCAGTAGATTCCCAGGCACCCAATATTACTGCTGCACAGGTTAAAACAGCACTGTCCAAGGCCAAGAATACAGCTTCTATGGGACCTGACAATATCCCTGGTTGTTTTCTACATGAACTACAGACTGAACTGGCACCTCACCTGTGTGCTCTGTTCAATCACAGCCTCAGCTCAGGCTTTGTCCCTGCCGAATGGCGCACTGCTACAGTTATCTGTCTCCACAAAGGAGAAGCGACTACAATCCCTGGGAGCTATCACCCCATTAGCCTGACGAGTCTGATATGCAAAGCTATGGAAGACATCATCATGGACCTAGTAAACAAGGATATAGGGAATATCCAAACTCTGGATCCCACACAGTTTGGTTTTGTGAAGGATAGATCATGCCTGCTCAACTTGGTCAACTTCTTTGAGTCAGTCTCCAGAGCTGTGGATGAAGACAAGGTGGTTCATACAGCCTACCTTGATCTGGCCAAGGCCTTTGATACCATTACCCACTTAGAAATCATTAAAACAATAAGTGAGAAAGTCACTGAAAAGCCAATCAGTAAAAACAAAATGAAAACTCCAACAAAGTGAGAACTTCCACTGAGTGACCTCCTAAACCTCTTGTATTAGAAGCACATAAGATATATGCAAATGACCCTTATGAGCATCAGGTGTTTCAGATAATTGGCAAATCTGAATACCCATGATTTGTTTTGCCATTTTAATGGACAATTTCAGGCCAATAAAGCCAAACCCCACAAACTGTGGATATGCATATTTTGGCCTTGTTATGACCTCATCAACACAACACAAGCAGAATATTGATAAGTATAAGAAACACAGGGCTGTTATACCCAGCTGATGTCCATTATCATTAGGGTCACTGCAAAAATAGCCCAAACAACAAACTAAAACAATAAGTGTAAAGGTCACTGAAAAGCCAATCAGTAAAAACAAAATGAAAACTCCAGCAAAGCTAGAACTTCCACTGAATGACCTCCCAAACCTCTTGTATCAGAGACACATGGGATATATGCAAATGACCCTTATGAACATCAGATGTTTCAGCTAATTGGCGATTCTGAATGCCCATGACTTGTTTTTTTCATTTTAATGGACAATCTCAGGCCAATAAAGCCAAACCCCACTAGCTGTGGATATGCATAATTCGGCCTTGTTGGTCATTTGCATTTATCCCATGTGCCTCTGATACAAGAGGTTTGGGAAGTCACTCAGTGGAAGTTCTAGCTTTGCTAGAGTTTTCATTTTGTTTTTACTGATTGGCTTTCAGTGACCTTCTCGCTTATTATTTTAGTTTGATGTTTGGGATATTTTTGCAGTGACCCTAATGATAATGGACATCAGCTGGGTATAACAGCCCTGTGTTACTTATGCTTAGTCAAACACTTTGCTTGTGCTGTTCTGACAATGTTGAAATATGCATATCCGCAGCTAGTGGGGTTTGGCTTTATTGGCTTAAAATTGTCTATTAAAATGATGAAACAAGTCATGGGCATTCTGAATTGCCAATTAGCTGAAATACCTGATGTTCATAAGGGCAATTTACATATATTCCATGTGCCTCTGATACAAAAGGTTTGGGAGGTCACTCAGTGGAAGTTCTAGCTTTTCTGGAGTTTTCATTTTGTTTTTACCACTTAGAAATCATAGAAAAACTCAGTAAGCTAGGCATCAACCCCTATATTACTAGGTGGGTTGCAAACTGGCTGACAGATAGAACCCACAGTGTGAAAGCAGCTGACTCCAAGTCAGACTGCTGACCAGTCACGAGTGGAGTCTCACAGGGATCGGTCCTGGGTCTTCTCCTGTTTGGTATCTACTTCTCAGATGTCCAGTCCAACACAAAGGGACTCTGGCTGACAAAGTTCGCAGATGATTGTAAGTTGGGAGCCATTATTAACTCCCCAAGTGATGTTGACATCCTACAGAAAGGCCTCATTGAGACCAATGACTGGTGTCAGAACCATGGCCTTAAGCTCAGTTCCAAAAAATGTGTCATCATTCCCTTTGGGAAAAACCCGGTTCCAATGAACTACCACATCAATGGTAGTCCATTGAGCACAGAAGGCATTATAAGAGATCTGGGAACACAGGTTGACAGCAACATCTCTTTTGACCACCACACTGCCACTGTGGTCAGAAAGTCCTTCTATGTGGCACATCTCATTACTAAGGGTTTTGCACCCAGGAAGAAAGAGGTCATTGTCTCCCTCTACTCTTCCCTCATTAGGCCAGTCATCGAGTACAATGCCCCATTTGGCATGTACCTCACTAGACATCTGCAACAACTGGAGAGGCCACAAAAGTACCTCACAAAGAGGATCCTAGGCCTTAATCACTTGGCCTATATGGACAGACTCAAAAAACTAAAACTATTCTCTCTCTCATATCGCCTATTTAGAGGCAATCTCTGCTTGACTTACAAAGCCATGTATGACCCAGCTCTGTTAGAAATGCTACATCTAAAGAAATCCCAATCCCTCCACACCACACTCCAGAAACCTCAACCACATTGCCACAATCAACAGAACATGGTGGAGGGACAGGTTCATAACCCAGAGACTGCCCATGCTATGGAATAGACTTCCCATACATGTCAAACAGAGCACCTCACTGGCTCTCTTCAAGAGAAATCTTGATGAGTGGATGGGAAATAGAAAATTGACCCTGGGATCACTCCAGTGGCTCTACTCGACAAAGGCACTGGAAAGGCTGAGCGGCACGATGTCAGGGTAATCCTATGGGCTAGGCTTGTAAAGGCTCCAGGGCCATTAGCCTACTACACAACTATGAACCTATATAGACTGTATTTTAGATAGCATATATCATGGACAAAAGTAGGTTGAAAAATAAAAAAAGATAGCTGGGTGCACAAGTCCAAGGATAAAAAAAAAAATCCCAATCCTGGTAGGTGCACTGGGGCCAGGACTAGAAAAAATGAAAGTGTAGAATCCTCAAGACATGGAAACATTCCTACACTGGGGCTAGGCCAGGCTTAGAGGGAAGATGCCCCCTGTTCTGGAAGGAATTACTAGTCCACAAAAATCACAAAAACCTGACAGGCCAAAAAGAGCAATTAAGATGATAGAGTGGACTATTGAGGATATGAAAGAAAATTTGTATTGTTACTATTATGCAAGAAGTCCAGATTTCTGGACAGAGGATATACAACATATTTAAGAAAAACATTATATAGACCAAGAAACCTTGGGGCATTTGGAAAAAGAAGTATCTGAGGAAGTGTGAAAATATAAAGAACACAATCTAGAGGTTTTTAAAAGGTATAAAAAAAGAAATATGGACATGGGAAAGAAAGAGGTCTGATATGGTACAATATTTATGCAAAGGAGAAAGCTATATTAATCAATACAAACAAAAAGCAACACCAAAGATATTCAAAGAGAAATACAGGCAAAGGCATCCAAATATGGAAAATGTCACACTACAAAAAATAGTATTACAAAGAGGGAACATAGAACAGAAGATTAAAGTAGAAGTTAAAAAATAGAAGCTGAATTTATGGAATACCTGCAAAGTGAAGGATTTCGTCTAGAAAGTCTAACACAGATTATATCACAGCATGATGGAAAAACAAGTCCTGCAAGTAAGGAGAAACAGGAGGATCAGGAGACATCTGAAGAAGAAATATGAACATGGGAAGGAAAAGAAGATTTAATATGGTGCCATATTTATGCAAAGGAGAAAGCGAAACTAATCAATACAAAAAGAGCGGCACCAACGCTATTTAAAGAAAAATACAGGCAAAGGTATCTGAATATGGAAAATTTTATAATACAAAAAATAATAAAACAAAGAGGAAAAGTAGAAAAGAGGATTAGTAATGGAGACGTTAAAGAAATAGAAACTGCAATTATGGATTATCTGTGAAGTGAAGGATTTAGTGTAGAAAATCTGATAACATCAGAGCAGGATAGAGCAATAGATCCCCTTATTAAGGAGAAACCAGTGGAGTGGGAAATGACTGATCAGTTTCTATATGAAAATACTCTGGAGCCCTCCATAGGAAACCAGTACAAAAGTTCACCTGAATTTGCACAGCAAGGGAAGGACAGAAACTGTGGCAACTCTGATGTAGTCAATGTTGTGGAGTGGTAGGCCAGTGAGTTCCCATATGAAAGAGCAATGGATAACACAGGATGAAACTGAAAAGAATGTGATACAGGAAGATGGTCTGGAACTTTCTGTAGAATCTCTGCAGGAAATGGAGTGCAAAGAATGTGCCTCAGTTTAGAAGAAAATGATCTAAGAGAAGAGTTGCTTGATTTAATAGACATGGACATACATAGTTAAATCAATGAAAGAAATAGACTACAGAAAGTCAATAAAACCCAAAAAGTTAGAAATTTGATGAAACAAATGAAAACAGTAATTAGGACTGCTTGCAGAAATCCATGTGATATAACATAAGTAAATACAGTAGGTTATATTACTGTACAGCTTCATTAATAACAGATAAAGTCTTACCACAAAAACACAGGGCAGTAATGGAATGGAAGGGGAGAAATCAAATACCATCATGGAAGTATCAAATAGAGAAAGCTACAAAGCAATTAAGACAAGAAGTGTCACTGTTAGAATAGTACAAAAGAGGGAACAGATCAACAAAATATTCCAAAAGGCAGATGTGATAAAAGCATTGTGCACTATCAGAACAGATCAGGATCTATCATGCACTATCACAAATAATAAATTAAATATATCAGCACAGGCAGAAAAACTTACAAAATAAGCAATTTATTGATGACCCAAAAACATTTTATAAAGAATTGAGAAACAAGGCAAAAGGAATTGGATCATCACCAAAAAAAAAGAAGAAATAGACACATTTTGGAGAAATATCTATGAAGATCCTGTGGAACATAACAAAGCTGCTGAATGGATAGAAGAAGTAAAAGAAAGAATAAGAAGTTGAAATGTACAGGATATGAAATGAAACCATTAATGTAAAGTGCTTTTTAAAGTATAGGAAATTACACATTGATAAACACAATGAATTATTATTGTCTTCTTTTTAAAATTGATTTTTTATAATATATATTTTGGTTGTATTATAATTTTAAGTCTTTAATTGATTAATTGTTTATTTAATTGAGATGTGTATTTAAGGGTGTGTTCTTTTTGTATTAAGTATTCTGAGGAAGTCAGTTGATGAAAGCGGTAATTAAAGATTCTGTACGCTATTTTTTGGAGTATTTTGAGTTTTTTGCTGGAAGCCACTGTTTCTGCTATTTGTTCATTTATTTGTCTTGTTTGGCTATTATACCTTTAACTGTTTATCCAGCTAACATGGCAGAAGTGGCTGACGATTCCTTGTTGAATATGACTATACATTCAACACCGTCATCGGAAACTGAAAAAATGAACAGTCTGTTATTAGCAACGCTCCTAGATATACGAGGATCTCTAAAAACTTTACTGAACAGATCCAATGGAACTGAAAATGCTATCCAGGTATCAAGTCCAAATGGTTTTGAACAAGAACTGGGAACTGTATTGGAAATCGGAAGTCCCGCCCAAGACAGAGAAGGACTGCACGAACGAGAAGCAAAGAGACGTTTGCCTTTTTCCGCTCGTGACAGTAAGACTGTGGGTTGTCAGCAACTGCTAAACCAAGATGAAAATCCTTTTCTTACCATACGAGAATGCCCTGAACTTTTCCATCAAGGACCATCAAGTGGTGAACAAGAACAGTTAACTAAACTACTAAAAAGGTATAAGTCGCTCCATTTAGAAAACTGTTACTTTAAATATTGTATTGAACTCGGTATAGTACCGAAAGGTTTAAGGTTCTTTAAATGCCCAAACGGAGTTAGTTTGGGTAGTACAATGTTTAATACTCTAGTAGCTTTTTTTAATGAAGCTGGTTTAAATTTCTTAAAGCTGCTAATTGAAAATAACAAACATAAAATGGAGCTTCTGAGAAATGAAATTACTGAATTTGAAAGACGACTGAGTAGTAACAGTAATGAAGAAATCTACCGGACATTTTTTTCAAGAGTTACGAAGGAAGTGCAACAGCATTCCCTTGAAGTAACTAATAGAAAACATCAGAAATTAGACCGGGACATTGCTGTGTATAAAAACAGAAAAGCATATGATAACTTTGCTATTAATAGAGGTTCCAATGGAAGTGAAAATAAGTATAAAAAAACGACAATGTTTTCTTTGGACAAACGCTCCTATAATGATAAAGCTGTGGTTTCACAAAGAAACTACAATAGAAGTGCAGCTTCTAATTCAGATAATAATGTGTATACTGAATGTTTAATACAAGATAGCCATAGAAACAATGCTGTTTTTGAAAATGAAGCAACTGACATAATTATAGAGGATGAACTAGCTGGTTGTAGTAATGAAGAAAATGTTCAAAACAAAAGGAGGGAAAATAATGGTATTTTAAAACCTAAAGGGACTAATAAGGAGGGGGTACAAAACAGAAAAACATCTACTAACAGTCATGGTAATAGTAACATCAATAAGAGTACTGTATTAACACGTAGTAAAACTTTTTTGGGGTCAAACTCGTCAGAGGACGAAATTTAAATGAATGCAATGATTGTTTTAATGTTATTAATTTATCTGGACATACTTTCAGTGAAATTGAAATCAATGTGTTAAAATATGGTTTGAACTTTGTACCTTGTAATAGGGGAAGTTATAGTAGGACAGTAGTTGATATAAAAAAATTCACTAGAAAAATCAATCTAACATATGTTATGCATGGTTTAAGGTCTACTGAAAGTGTTTTTTTCAAACCTTCGAGTTACACTCCAAAATTACACAACACAATAAAAGTTTTTGAAGAAATGTGTATAGCTGATATTAATAAGGTGTTTAACACTAAGAACTATTTTGTTGATAATCTTACAAAAGCTGAAAGGACAGCACTAGAGAACCTTAGGGGTTCTACTGAGCACTACAGATACATGAAAAGTGATAAAGGTTCCAATATTGTAATAATGGAACAGGAAGTCTATGAAACCAATATGTTAAAAATATTAGGAAATCAGAATGAATATAAAGAAGTTACTATGCTAGATATACAAAGGTCATATCGTTTTATTAATTCTCATCTTTATGAAGCATTGATGTCAGGAGACATAAGTACTGAACTATATGACTTCTGTGTAGTTGAATACCCCAAAATAGGGGTGTTCTTTGGAATACCGAAGACACACAAAAAACTTAGTGTTCCTCCATTTCGTCCCATAGTATCTGCCCCTCATTCCATCACAGAAGGAATTTCATTAGTTTTGGATGCTTGTTTAGGGCCATTATTAACTAAGTGTAAGTCTTATGTTAAGGACTCCTGGCATTTCTTAGAAAAACTACGAGAGTTTCAAGAAAAGGGAATTTTTAATCCCAAGATGCACATTATTTTTACGTTGGATGTAGTATCATTGTATACCTGTATACCCCATGATGAAGGGGTAGAAGCTATACGATGTTTTCTAACTAACAACACTGTTTTTTCTAACAACAAAATTTCAACTATATGTAACCTCATGGAAATAATATTAGAAAACAATTATTTTTTATTTAAAAATCAGTATTTCCAACAGATCAGAGGGGTAGCCATGGGCTCCCCGGCTGCACCAGCATATGCCAATATGGTTATGGCATGGTGGGAGGTTGAATATTTGTCAGTATTAAACGGTAAATTTAAAATTATTTTTTATTCAAGGTTCATAGATGATTTAATTTTTATTATAGAGGGAAATAATGATACAGTAAATGAATTCTTTAAGGATGTTAATCTATTATGTCATTTCTTAAAATTCACTAAAGGTGATATTGGTTCAAAAATCAATTTTTTGGATATTTGTTTGTGGTGGGATGACGCTGACAAGAGGTTCCATAGTAAAATCTTTCGGAAACAGACTTTCACAAATAGCTACTTACATTATCAGAGTAATCACCCAAAGCATATTATTAAAAATATTCCAAGGGGCCAATATATTAGAGCCTGTCGGATGACCAGTAGAAGTGAAGATTTAATACAAGAATTTATTTTTATTGCATCTCTCTTTGTCAACAGAGGATATGATGAAAAGTTGGTAATTGACAGTGGTAATGAGATATTTGATAAACATGAGATATATTATCCGGCCATCTTAAATAATGCCAAGATAAATCAGAAAGAAAAATGTAGTCCTATAGATCCAGGACTAATTTGTTCTTTGGGAATGAACACCAATATTAATAACATTAAGTCAGTTATGGAAAAAAACTGGAGAGTAATACAGGGAAATTATGACATCTATAAGGTGGTTGGTAATAAACCAAATTTTGTTTATCGAAATAATTATAATATAAAGAAAATGCTTGAATATAACAAGGTGTCAACTAGGAAAACCAATACTGTGAAAAAAGGAATGTTTTGTTGTTACAATTGCAAAATATGTAGATACATCTCTACAGGTTCATTTATTTCTATCACTACTACAGATAGAATAATGGAGGTTCCAGGACATTTTACTTGTAATGCCTCTGGTGTTGTATATATTGCTCTATGCACGGTCTGTCCCGCATTTTATGTGGGCATGACCACGAGGAGTTTGGGCACACGAATCAAAGAGCATTTATACAACATAAAGATCAAAGACCTCAAAAGTGCATTATTCAAACATTCTATTGTTTGCACAAACTTTAAGAAATTTGTTTTTACAATTTTGGAAGCTTGTACACAAGATTTAAGGGCTGGTGATTTTAAAAATTATCTTGAACAGAGAGAGACCTTGTGGCAGATAAAATTAAAAGCAGACCAACCACCAGGTCTTAATGAAACCATTAATGTAAAGTGCTTTTTAAAGTATAGGAAATTACACATTGATAAACACAATGAATTATTATTGTCTTCTTTTTAAAATTGATTTTTTATAATATATATTTTGGTTGTATTATAATTTTAAGTCTTTAATTGATTAATTGTTTATTTAATTGAGATGTGTATTTAAGGGTGTGTTCTTTTTGTATTAAGTATTCTGAGGAAGTCAGTTGATGAAAGCGGTAATTAAAGATTCTGTACGCTATTTTTTGGAGTATTTTGAGTTTTTTGCTGGAAGCCACTGTTTCTGCTATTTGTTCATTTATTTGTCTTGTTTGGCTATTATACCTTGAATTGAGAAACAAGGCAAAAGGAATTGGATCATCACCAAAAAAAAAGAAGAAATAGACACATTTTGGAGAAATATCTATGAAGATCCTGTGGAACATAACAAAGCTGCTGAATGGATAGAAGAAGTAAAAGAAAGAATAAGAAGTTGAAATGTACAGGATATGAAATGGAATGAAGTAACAGCCAGAGAAATCGAAACAAAGTTAAGAAAAGCTGCTAACTGGAAAACCCCAGGCCCAGATGCAGTACCTAACGTCTGGCTAAAAGTAGAACTATTTGTATGTGCACACCGAATAGACACCAACCTGGTTGACAACAGGAAAAACAATACTCATGGGACAGGAATGTGATATAAAAGAACTTGACCAAGAGGGAGTGTATAAATATTTGGGAATTGATGAGGGATCAACAATAAAACATGAACAAATGCGAATAAAAGTAAGGAATACTTTAGAAGACTAAAATCAATACTGAAAACAGTGATGACATCTAGGAACAAAGTAGAAGCTATACATCTCCTTTCCAAACTTACAGTTTTGGATTGATTGACTGGCCCCAAAAGGTGTTGGATCAGTTGACCGGAAAACAGGAAGGATGATTCATATTTATCAAATGATTTATAAAAATCACTGTATACCAAGACTATATATTCCCCATTCTGAAGGAGTTATGGGCCTCCTCAAAAATGATTACATGTATAGATCTGCAATCATAGGACTGCATACATATCTGATGATTTCACAAGACCCAAACATAGTGAAATTTTTAAAACATGAGGAGAATAAATCTAAGGTGACTTCTCGGCTTAGTTTAGCAGAAGCATACCTGTGTCAAGTTGGAATGGGAATCAAATAGAAGTAGACAAAAATCAGGCAGCAAACTGAATGTGCCAAAAAAAACAAAAAAAAAAAAAAAACAAAAGAAAGAATATAAGGTGAAGCATCAGATGAAAAAGCAAGAAATGTGGAAAATGCATAAATATAGTTGCAAGTACAGAAAACTCTTGAAATAACCTCATATTGATTGGGATCAAACATAGGACTGGTTAAGGAGAAGTGAATTTAAACCAAAAATTGAAAGTTTGATATTGGTGGCCCAAGATAGTGGACTATGTACATGTTGGTTTACGAAGTCCATTGAACATGTGGGAGAAACAGACAAATGTTTATAAAACAGAATTGGAAACAGTCACACATCTTGTTGCTGGTTGTGATATACTAATGGAAGAAGGACTGTATACTGAAAGGTATAATAATGTGGCAAGACTGTTGCATTAGGGATAGTACAAACATTATAATACTGAAGTAGTTGAAAAACATTGGAAACATGAGGCACAAAGTATCATAGAAAATGAAGTTTACATCACATGGGATCACCCATTACCAAATAGTTCAAAAAATAGATGCGGGAAAACCAAGACAGAAGTAGCACTGATCATTGAAATTGCTAAACCCAGTGACTACAGTGTCTTATGTACACAGGACACAAAGTCAAGTCATAAAATACCTGGATTTGTAGGCAGAAACAAGGCCAATGCAGAAGAAGGATACCCAGACAGTTCCAATACCAACAGGAGCAATGGGTCTTATAAAAAAGAATTTACAATCATACTTAGATCTAATACCAGTACATGTAACTTCACATGAATTGCAGAAGGAGTTAGTTCTGGGGAGATTGCAGGTGCTGCTAAGACCACTTCTGGCTAACATCAAAGATTGAAACAATATTATTTTCATGAACGTTAATCATACCTTGACATTTAGAATGGGTCCATCCTGTTCATGGTATTAGAAACTCAGAAGACTTGGAGAAATTAAACCAAGATACTTCTTTCATGAACTTTAATCATACTTTGACTTAGGAATAGAGTAAATTTCCATCATGATATTAAAAACCCAAAAGACTTGGAGAAATTAAACTGAGAGACAGGGCTTGTCCCTTTGGAACATAACAAATATACTGAATGGGTAGAAGAAGAGTAAAAAGTCTGCATGTACAAGATATAAAATGGGGTGAAATAACAGCCAGAGAAATTGAACCAAAATTGAGAAAAGCTCCTAAATGGAAAACCCCAGGCTCAGATGCAGTATCACACTTCTGGCTAAAAGTATTAACATTTTTACATGGATAATTAGACCTGAATAAAAGCTACCTATATGTGCACCCTAAAGAGACAACAAACCCAGTTAACAACAGGAAAAATGACACTCTTCCTTAAGAATGAACCTGCAAGATATCGTAAAAACTATAGACCAATAACTTGCCTTCTGACAATGTATAAACTATATAATGGAACTGATGCTGGCAGAGTTTATAGTCATTTAGAAGAAAACTCAATCATGGCATAGAATAAAAGGGTAACAAAAGTAAGTCATATGGAACATGGATCATTTGTTTTTAAATAAAGTCATAATGGAGACCTGTATAGTTTATCAGATAAGAAGCTGAAAGCACAACTGGAATTGGTCAAAGCTTTCCCAGATGCAGTGGTGGCTGGTGACTTCAAATCAATGGGGGGGCTGCAGGAGACAGCTGAATGGGTGGGGTCAATGGGAATGGGTGTGACCAACTAGAAAGGGGAGGAGCTATGCTCAAAACCACAAAAACTTTAATTAAATACGCTGCCCTGGGAGTCCAATCAAGACAAAATGAAGTGTAGAAGAAAAAAAAATAGTTCAATCCATTGGCTGCATGACAACTTACTTAATATCTAGATGGAAACAAAAAGGATGTGAGGCATGAAAAAATAAATTACTTTTTAAATACATTACTGGAATGCCAGTCAAAATCAAGTATAAGAAAAATAAGCAGCACTCAAGTCAAACCACTTCTTCTTGCACTGCAGTTCTAATTATAATTTATATTCAGCTTTATTAAAGTACCAAGTAACATGCTGAAAGTAGCAATCTCTGTGATACCCTCACTTGTAAAAATGTTTCTTATCCAAAAAAGACCTGCTGCCTGACAACTATCTACTTGTTTCATGGGGAAAACATGATCAAAGTAAAAAATTGAAAAGCAAACAAGAAACAAGCTCAACATATATTGCTTAAAGGATTACTGCACAGGATATGGACCAATCATGAGAGATTGGCATTCTGTTTAGTTTGTAGGTAAAGCCTGTAATGAGCTTAACATAATCTAATCCTGGCCTTTATTACAAATACTGCCATATGCATTTCAATACCCAAGGCTTATACATTATCTAGTTATGTAACTATTCTCTGCATGGCAACAACAGAAAGGCTTTCAATGTTGGCAATACTGCTTATTAAAACTTACTTGCATCTTACAATATCAGACAAGCTTACCTGATGGTCATTAAAGCACTGCTACTTAAAAACAGAGCAAACAGCACTTTCTGAATAATAATAAGCATATACCAACAGTATAAAAATGACAGAAACCAGAACATTCTGCAAAATCAATGACAGATGAAAAGCCACTGTAGTACTTGTGTTTACCTTGGATGGGGGAATAGTCTGCACATTTACACTGCATAACTGCTCCTTGCCTTGCTTGGACACATCCAGAGTCACTACATGGGGGAGTGGGGTGCAACAAGTTTGTCACAATTTGAAATGTCTCTGGCTGACTGCGATGGCCCTGACACATTTTGTCATACCTCTCAACCTCAGAGCAAGAAATCTGGACAAAGCCATACATAGAAGTGGGACAAAGGCCCAAAAATAAGGACAATTTTTAAATATTGCTCTTATAAACTTAGAAAGATAATAGAATAGTAGGTCTTGTATTAGTATAAATTTTCTGAAAGGTACGAAATCTGAAACTCAAATGTCTTTCATTATTTTCTAACTTCAGTCTTTAATGATTTGCCACTAATTTGCCAAAAAAAACACAATTTTATGAAAAATGGACCAAAAATTTGATGCAAAAATATAAAATAGCCACACAATACAGCTGGGAACCTGTCATAGAAGGGACACTTTTAATATTAGTACTGCTAACTTGAGCAGCTGAGAAAATAAAAGAATCTACATGCATTTCTGAAATAAAAGTAATCTATAACTGATTATGACAGTTATTTATTAATTGTAAACCCTCCATGTTTTCTTCCAAAATTGCCATTTCGCAGAGGGATTATTAGGGGAAGAGCAACATTTTGAGCCAAAATTGGGAACAGCTGAGAGGTTTGGATATGCCTAATTCTATAAAGCAATTTTATTTGCACGTACCTCTCAACCTGTTAATGCAGGAAATCTGGACAAGGCCAAATATATTGGGGGAACATACAAACACTACTAAAAATTGCTCTTGTATAAACTTAAGACAGTTGATAGAATAACAGGTCTTGCTTTAGCATGCATTTTTCTGAAGGTTATGACGTAAAACTTAATGTCTGTAATTTAGTGACTTCATTCCTAAATGATTTCCCAGAAAACCACACATTTTATGAGGAACAAACCAAAAATAAGAAGCAAATATCTATTCATTCTGCAAAAATATGGACAGCTGAGAGGTATAGTTTAACCAGGGCTGTCTGAGTTTGCTGCCCTTCCCCTCTCAAAATCATGGTCGACTGGAGCCTCCCCACTGCAACCATTACAGTGTCCCATTTCTTGGTTATTTTACCCCATTTACCATAAACACTGTAATGTGCATACTGCTTTACTTCTGCGATGATTTGGATTTCATTTGAAAGTTTTATTTTGCATTTTTACAGCACAAACCCTAATAGATATCTGCTAAACAAAGCAATTCAGTCTCACAATGAAAACAGACTTAGCATTAAAACTTCTCTGCCCTTGAAACTCACATGCATTGAAACAGCATTGAAACCCACATTCAAAGAAAATACATTTTCCAGTGGCAGATAAAGATTAACTTTGGGCTGTTTTCAAATCATAGGCCCCTTGAACACGAAACATGCACATTCTCTTTGATACACCTTCCCGATTGTATTAAATTGTATTCCTTGTACAATACAGTACAGTTGTTAGAGGGCATTTTAAATTTATTGTTTTGAACATTAGTAAACAATGAAACAAAATGCATGCACCAATGACAAAACTACCCAATTCAGAACATTTCCATCATAAAAGTCTACTCAACCTTCTACACTCCACCAGCATCAGTAAATATGCACAATCTCTGAAGTGTAAAAGTCATCTAAATAATTCCACATTAAAGAAATCTGTAACAATGAAGAGGTTGCTGCTAGCAAACAACTTTATATGTCATTGTTTATTCATTTACAAATAAAGTGCCTGTTGCCCTTAAGGAATAAATTGCCTATGTTGCATGCATTAAAAATAAGTGATAAGCTAGTAGTATCGCAATAGGGACTGTATGGCAAACTGATACCAGGTTCATAGTTACTACTCTAGGTATATTTGCCAAAAAGGACTGCAGCATCCACCCACTTTACAACACAGTACAGTACCAGCAATGCATCTATCTACTGTGGGAGTAGAACCCACAACCTTCTGCATCAAAAGCAAGTACACTACATGTTGTGCTATTAACAATGCAAGCAGACTCAGAATAAGCAGCACTAAAGTTTTGTTCCCCTGCAGCTCTCAGCTCCTTGTAAAATCTACTCGACACACAGTTATATCTCTGAACTTTACAGCACAAGAAATCTTGAAAAAGCCAAAATTTATTGGGGGGGGGGACAAAAGCCCAAAAACCAGAAACACATTTTAAACATTGCTTGTACAATGTTGGAAAGTTGCTAGAATAAAATGCTATGTTACCACCATACATTTCACTGCCACGTCTTTAACCCAGGGGACCCTGTGCAAAACAGTCAGAGAAACATACCACTATGCCAGATCAGCTGTTTTGTGAAAGAGAGGAAGACAAACATAAATGGCTACCATTTAGTGAATTCAGTTCTCACCATAGCTGTCAACCTCTTGGCACAAAAACACCTGAACAAAGCCAATAATGGGGGAATACAGCCCCCAAACATATTCAGTGAATTCAGTTCTCACCATAGGTCTCAACCTCTTAGCAAAAAACATGTGGACAAAGCCAGTAATGGGGGGAATACAGCCCCCAAACATTCAATGAATTCAGTTCT